>NC_142797.1:52245969-52403469 GCF_049724085.1 Artemia sp. Qi Xiang Cuo | reverse complement strand
ACTAAACTAAAACTAAACTAAACTAAACTCCATACTGTAACTCTAGCCAAAACTCTTAACTAAACTAAAACTCTTAACTAGAATTCTAAAGTAAAACTAGACTAAAATAAAAGTAAACTATAACACTAAACTAAAACTGAAAAACTAAACTAACACTCTAATCTAAAACTAAACTAAAACTAAACTAACTAAAAATAAAAGTAAACTATAACACTAAACTCTGAATCCTAGAGTTTAGTAAAACTAAATAAAACTAAAAAACGCTAAACTAAAACTAAACTGAAAATAAACTACAACTCTAACTAAACTAAAAGTAAACTATACCACTAAACTCTAAACTCTAAACTAAAATTCTAACTAGAACTGAACTAAACTAAAACTAAACTAAAACTAAACTAAACTAAACTCCATACTGTAACTCTAGCCAAAACTCTTAACTAAACTAAAACTCTTAACTAGAATTCTAAAGTAAAACTAGACTAAAATAAAAGTAAACTATAACACTAAACTAAAACTGAACTCTAGCTAAAATTCCAAAATAAAATTAAATAAAAGTAAACTAAAAAATGCTAAACTAAAAATGAACCAAAAATAAACTGTACTTCTAACTAAAACTCATAACTAAAACTAAAAAAAAAATAAAAGTAAACTATAGCGCTAAACTAAAACTAAACTAGCTGCAAATCTAAACTAAAACTAAACTAAACTAACACTATTCTAAAACTCTAACCAAAACTAAATAAAAGTAAAATAAAAACGCTAAACTAAAACTAGACTAAAAATAAACTATAGCTCTAACTAAAACTCTTAACTAAAACTAAACTAAAAATAAAAGTAAACTATAACACTAAACTAAAAATCTAAACTAAAATTCTAGCTAAAACTCTAAACTAAAACTAAACTAACACTCTAAATTACAACTCTAAACTAAACTTTTATTTTTCGAAGTCGTGGACATACATGGAATTAATCGATTGAACGACTTCTTAGTTGAAAATAGTCTAACCAATCTCTAAAATATAAACTTCGGTGCCCTAAAAGTGCAATGCTTTAAGAATGTATGTAAATTTGTTAATTAATAAAATGTTGTACAAAACACTGTGTCCTTTAGATTTCTTCTTCTACGTATAGGTAGTCATCAGAAACGATAAGGGGTGGCAGGTCGTCAGGATTGAACTTGTATTCATCTTGGCATGCAAAGTCAGGGTCACATTTTTTACAATATAGGGTAAATTCATTTTTATTAAATCTCTTTGTGAATTCAATAATACTACTCTGGTTCATATAACAAAAGTCACTTTTTTCAATTTGTCTATTTGAGGCAATGTCATATACAAAATTGTCATATCACGAATCCCTTTCTGTAACAGCCAAATAAGAGTCTGTAGGTTTATAATCAAAGTAGCCAGTATCTTCACAACGATGTCGTAAAAACCAAATTCTTTTATTATTGAAACAGTTGAAGCGTAGACCAGGTTCTTCTTCCCAAAATAATTCAAAACCACAATGATTTCAGTCTTTTAAAAATAAACTGAACTCATGTTTAGGGTTTTTTGCAATCTGACCAGGATAAGTATTTTTCCATTGATCACATTTATCATAGTGACAATTGGAGCATAAGAATCCTCTATTATGAGATTCAAAAATCTCTTCAAGAGCAGACTTACAGTCTTTGATTTGCACAGCATACCCTCTATGCAATTTAAAAGGATTGCATAATCTACACTTTTCATTATAGTCATCAGCAAAAGTACAATTCTCGGAGGATGATCAGCTGCCCAATATATACAAGCATAATGGGCATGTGTAAAAAATTTTCTTTCGATGTTGACTGGTCCACTTCCAAAAACAAACTGACTCTCAAACAACATCTCCTAGGAGTGTTACGAAATGGCCGTCTATGTAGTGGTTAAGAGCAAAACCACAATATAATTTTGTCTCCATCAATATATCTATAAATAAAGCCTGGGAACCAAGACGACGATAGTCCAAAGAAGAGGAATTGGTTCCCATTTTATCGTTAAGCGTTTCTCCAGAAATTTTCTTTGAAGAGATAATTCCTGAAAGTCATCGTCCAAAACTAACCACTTTTCCAATATTACTAGATTACGCATGATCAACTGTTTCTCAAATCAACACTCTCTCTGCCATATACAGACTGTTTTCTATAAATGGCTACCTTCAATATATTTCGCCAAGGCATTTAATCCATCTTGTAGTCTCTGTATATGCGTTATATTCACGTTAGCCGCGAAGCACAATTGTTCTTCCAACTTGAATTTACTTAATGTTATAACATATCCATTATACATCGTGTCCCCTAGGGTTAGCCGGGAACCCCTTGTAATCTCTACCGCCACCAAAGGCGCTCTAGGTCCCGTTTCATCAATACTTCAAACTTTCAATAATGTATAAGCATCCATGTTTACTGCTCCACTTCCAGAAAGAAACTGATCCTCGATCAAAGGTTTCAACCACCTGGGAGACATGTTTTTGTCTAGAAACATGACATGTGCTAGAAATCTAGCCTAGTAACAGGGAAACGTTTGTGTCCTTGAAATCTTGTTTGGACATGCCGAATCTTGCCTGCACCTGTGTAATCTTGCCTGGGCAGGAATTTTGCCTAGAAACAGGTGTAAGAGGCTAGAAACTTCACTAATTATTACTACTTTTCTATTATACGGACCATATCCAAGTAATTATGCCTGGAAACTTGCCAGGGGTGGGAATCTCACCTAAAATTGTGACATCTGGTCGTGCCAGATCTTGCCAGGGCCGGAATTTCGCCTAAAATTACGAAACCTGGTCGCCAAAAGAGGAAATCGCCGTCAAACATTCTTCTTGAACCTATGGAAGAAAAGAGTAGTCCGTATGGGTCCTTTTAAAACCTCTGGGCCCTCACTATTCCCAATAACCAATACTATATGTAAAATGAGGAAAGTTCATAGCTTGCAGCCCTTCCCCTGGGAAAATTTGGGAATTAAGTCATCCTCAAAGACATATTTATTAGATTTTCAAAAATGTTGAACAAAATGGCAATTTCAGAATTTTGATCGGGTGACTTCCAGAAAAAATTAGCCTGGGAGGGGGCAAAGTTGCCTTCCAATTTTTTGGTCATTTAAAAAGGGCACTAGAACTTTTAATTTCCGTTCAATTGAGCCTTCTCACGATATTCTAGGACTACTGGATCGATACGATCAACCCTGGGGAAAAATCAACAAACAAATAAACACGCATCCGTGATGTTTCTTCTGGCAAAAAATAAAAATTCCAAATTTTTTCAGATAGGAGCTTGAAACATCTACGGTAAGATTTTCTGTTAAGTTTAATCTAATGGTTTGATTTTCCTTAAGATTATATCACTTTTAGGGGGTGTTTTCCCCTTTTTTCAAAAACAAGGCAAACATTTTCCGGCTCGTAACTTTTGATGGGTAAGACTAGACTCGATGAAACTTATGTATTTGAAATTAGCATAAAAATTCGATTCTTTTGATGTATCTACTGGTATCGAAATTCTATTTTTTAGAGTTTCGGTTACTATTGAGCCGGGTCGCTACTTATTTACAGTTCGTTACCACGAACTGTTTGAATACCTCAATTTTTTCTTGAAAGCAGGGGTGCTAAAAGGTTTTTTTTCATTAAATTGAAAGCGGAGACGGAAGAAAATTATATCAAATTCCTTGGAAAACCATATCAATATTTTGTTAGACCCAGGAGTAGGGATAGGTCAATCTAAGAGAGAGGGCAGGTAGGACATTACTGTGTCAATCTAAGAGAAAGGGCAGGTGGGAGATTACTATGTCAATCTAAGAGAGAGGGCAGGTGGGAGATTACTGTGTCAATCTAAGGTACGGGGGTAATAGGACATTACTGTGTCAATTAAAGAGAGACGGGTAATTGGGTATTACTGTGTCAATTAAAGAGAGGGGTAATAGGACATTACTGTGTTAATTAAAGAGAGCGGGGTAATAGGACATTACAGTGTCAATTAAAGGTTGCAGACAGTACCCTTTTTCATATTAATATATACAGGCGGGCAGTACTCATACCATTCAATGGGATAGTCATTCCAACAGGGGCAATAACAAGTATCATAAAAAAATCACCACGCCTAAAAAAAGTCATGTCTTTGCTTGGTTGTTTATGTTGTAATAATAATCAGAATGCTATGAAAATTCGTGTTGTTCACGAAACAGTGATTTTGTTATTAAATTCCATGTTTCTGATAGAGTCATGGCTGTTCATATAGCATGTACACATCGATGGTTCTTTTCATAATATGGTTGAATGAAGTTAATGGCTATCAAATTCTGTCTGTTAAGCAATATTTTTAGGCGTGGTTGTTTTATGTTTAACCTTGAACACGGGTATAAAAACACTGACGATGAGTTATTTGAACTGTTATGGATGTTTAAATGTTGGACATGATTCTTCATTATGGTATGATTATAGGTGTTGACAGAAACGAAAATGGTAAACCATCTGAGGGAATGCTAACTCCTATTCATAGATACATATTTTTTTTTTATTTGGGCGATTCTCAACTGTGTTCGGTATAATACATAACTACCATTTGAAAAGGGTTGTAAGGTCCCCTACCACAGCCCCAAGGACCCCCTCCCCAACACCTGCCCCCTCCAGCCCACCTCCCTCCACCCCAACCCTCCAACCCTACCTTCCAAAAAATGTGGGGGAGGGGGTTGGAGGGGGGCAGGGTTGTAGGGTGGGGTTGGAGGGTGGGGGTGGAGGGAGGTGGGCTGGAGGGGGGATGTGTTGGGAAGAGGGTCCTTGGGGCTGCGGTAGGCCCCCAACATTTTTTCCAAAAAATGTGGGTGGGGGGGATTGGAGGGGGGTTTGAGGGGGCGGGGTTGGAGGGTGGGGGTGGAGCTTATAATGATATTATATAATTATAAATACACAATATAACCACATATATATCCACAATATAATTATAAAAATTATATTGTGGTTTTGCTCTTAACCACTACATAGACGGCCATTTCGTAACGCTCCTAGGAGATGTTGTTTGAGAGTCAGTTTGTTTTTGGAAGTGGAGCAGTCAACATCGGAAGAAAATTTTTTACACATGCCCATTATGCTTGTATACTTTGGGCAGCTGGTCATCCTGTGAGAATTGTAATTTTGATGATGACTATAAGGAAAAGTGTAAATTATGCAATCCGTTTAAATTGCATAGAGTGTATGCTGTGCAAATCAAAGACTGTAAGTCTGCTCTTGAAGAGATTTTTGAATCTCATAATAGAGGTATCTTATGCTCCAATTGTCACTATGATAAATGTGATCAATGGAAAAATACTTATCCTGGTCAGATTGCAAAAAAACCCTAAACGTGATTTCAGTTTATTTTTAAGAGACTGATATCGTCGTAGTTTTAAATTATTTTGGGAAGAAGAACCTGGTCTACGCTTCAACTGTTTCAATAATAAAAGAGTCTATTTTTAGCTAGTTTAGTTTTAGTTTAGTGCTATAGTTTACTTTTTTTTTTAGTTTTAGTTATGAGTTTTAGTTAGAAGTACAGTTTATTTTTGGTTCATTTTTAGTTTAGTGTTTTTTAGTTTACTTTTATTTAGTTTTATTTTGGAATTTTAGCTAGAGTTCAGTTTTAGTTTAGTGTTATAGTTTACTTTTATTTTAGTCTAGTTTTACTTTAGAATTCCATTTAAGAGTTTTAGTTTAGTTAAGAGTTTTGGCTAGAGTTATAGTATGGAGTTTAGTTTAGTTTAGTTGTAGTTTAGTTCTAGTTAGAATTTTAGTTTAGTTTAGTAGTTAAGAGTTTTAGTTTAGTTTTAGTTTAGATTTTTAGTTAGTTTAGTAGTTAAGAGTTATAGTTTAGTTAAGAGTTTTAGTTAGAGTTTTAGTTTAGTTTTACTTTAGAATCTTAGCTAGAGTTCAGTTTTAGTTTAGTGTTATAGTTTACTTTTATTTTTTGTTTAGTTTTAGTTTAGCGTTTTTTTAGTTTACTTTTATTTAGTTACTTTAGAATGTTAGCTAGAGTTTAGTTTTAGTTTAGAGTTATAATTTAGAGTTTAGTTTTAGTTTAGAGTTTTTTAGTTTACTTTAGTTTAGTTTTACTTTAGAGTTTTAGTTAGAGTTTAGAGTTAAGTTTTTAGTTAGTTTACTTTTATTTAGTTTTACTTTAGAGTTTTAGTTAGAGTTTAGAGTTTAGTTTAAGTTAGTTTAGTAGTTTAGAGTTCAGTTTTAGTTAGTTTAGTAGTTTAGATTTTTAGTTAGTTTAGTAGTTAAGAGTTTTAGTTTAGTTTTAGTCAGTTTAGATTTTTAGTTAGTTTAGTAGTTAAGAGTTTTGGTTTAGTTTAGTGTTTAGTTTTAGTTTAGTAGTTTGGATTTTTAGTTAAGAGTTTTAGTTAGAGGTATAGTTTATTTTTAGTTTAGTTTTAGTTTAGTGTTCAGTTTTAGTTTAGTGTTATAGTGTTTACTTTTTTTTTAGTCTAGTTTTACTTTAGAATTTTAGTTAAGAGATTTAGTTTAGTTAAGAGTTTTGTTTAGAGTTATAGTATAGAGTTTAGTTTAGTTTAGTTCTACTTTAGTTTAGTTCTAGTTAGAATTTTAGTATAGTTTAGTAGTTAAGAGTTTTAGTTTAGTTTTAGTTTAGACTTTTAGTTAGTTTAGTAGTTAAGGGTTTTAGTTTAGTTAAGAGTTTGAGTTAGAGTTTTAGTTCAGTTTTAGTTTAGTGTTATAGTTTACTTTAATTTTTGGTTAGTTTTAGTTTATCATTTTTTTAGTTTACTTTTATTTAGTTTTACTTTTGAATTTTAGCTAGAGTTTAGTTTAATTTAGAGTTACGGTGTAGGGTTTAGTTTAGTTTAGCGTTTTCTAGTTTACTTTAGTTTTACTTTAGAGTTTTAGTTAGAGTTTAGAGTTTAGTTTTAGCTAGTTTACTTTTATTTAGTTTTACTTTAGAGTTTTAGTTAGAGTTTAGAGTTTAGTTTTAGTTAGTTTACTAGTTTAGAGTTTAAAGTTTGTTTTTAGTTAGTTTAGTAATTTAGATTTTTAGTTAGTTTAGTAGTTAAGAGTTTTAGTTTACTTTTAGTTAGTCAAGTAGTTTTGATTTTTAGTTAGTTTAGTAGTTAAGAGTTTTAGTTTAGTGTTTAGTTTCAGTTTAGAAGTTTATATTTTCAGTTAAGACTTTTAGTTAAGAGTTTTAGTTAGAGTTATAGTTTAGTTTTAGTTTAGTTTTTGTTTAGCATTTTTTTAGTTTAGTTTTAGTTTAGTGTTTAGTTTTAGTTTATTAGTTTATATTTTTAGTTAGTTTATATTTAGTTAAGAGCTTTAGTTAAAAGTTTTAGTTAGAGTTATAGTTTATTTTTAATTTAGTTTTAGTTTAGCGTTTTTTAGTTTAGTTTTATTTAGTTCTACTTTAGAGTTTCAGTTAGAGTTTAGAGTTTAGTTTTAGTTAGTTTTGTAGTTTAGATTTTTGGTTAGTTTAGTAGTTAAGAGTTTTAGTTAGTGTTTAGTTTTAGTTTAGTAGTTTAGACTTTAGTGGTATAGTTTACTTTTAGTTTAGTTAGAGTTATGGTTTATTTTCAGTTTAGTTTTAGTTTAGCATTTTTTAGTTTTATTTAGTTTTACTAAACTCTAGAATTTAGAGTTTAGTGTTATAGTTTACTTTTATTTTTAGTTAGTTTAGTTTTAGTTTAGTTTTAGATTAGAGTGTTAGTTTAGGTTTACTTTAGAATCTTATCTAGAGTTTAGTTTTAGTTTAGCGTTTTTAGTTTAGTTTTACTTTAGAATTTTAGTTTAGATTTCTAGTTAGAGTTTCAGTTCAGTTTATCCTTCTAGTTTAGAGTTGTAGTTTAGTTTTAGTTTAGATTTTTAGTTAGTTTAGTTTAGTTTTAGTTTATTTCTAGTTTAGATTTAGTTTAACGTTCTAGTTTAGATTTTAGTATAGTTCGGTTTAGTTTTAGTTAGTTTATTTTTAGTTATGGTCTTGAATTGGCTAGCACGGAAAAAAAATGCCTATGTTCATGTAGCTTCTTCAGTTTCATTATTGCGACTAATGGCCTTTTTTACTATTCACGGGTAAATATACAGTAATTTCATTATCAAAAATATCAGTGACTACACGCAACTCTTCGGGTGTGCTTTGATTCGGGTTTAATAATATGTAACCATAGGTTTATTATTTGCTTGATTGCATGCGGAAAGTAAAAATTTAGGTTCGCCAGGATAAATTTGCTTGTCTAAAGTTATAAGAGAACTTGAATCGTGAACAACTCTATAGATGATATTGTAGGTACAATTTAAAGTAAGTGTTCTCATACATTTACTCTGATGAGAAAGATTATGGAGAACAATAGTTACAGAAATTTTTTCTTAATGGGACCGGACAGTAAATATTTGTAACATCTCCTGAGATCATTCTTCAGCTAAATTGTCAATAATCAACCACAAGTTTGGCGCAATTCTAGTAAACACGTCAAGTCCTTGTATAAATTCATGTTTGGATCAATCTTCTTTATTTTATCATAAGATTCTTGCCATATACTATAGCAATAATAGAACTTTTTGGGGTTCTCTAAAAACATTTTATCACGGTTTTGAAAAATTCTCGTTAAAAGTGTTGTTTTACCGGACATGGACGGTCCACAAAGAAACGATCTGAAGGGTGTTTTAATTTGATACACACTCTTCCAATGTTAAAATGCAACTAACATATCTTAACCTCAATCTGTTGAATAAATATTCAAAGAAAATAGAATATATGGATCCAGCAAGACTTTGAATCTGATAAGTATTAAACAAAAATTAAAATATTTACAATTTTTTTTACTTTAACAAATACATTTATGCACTATAACAGAGAATTGTGATTAGGCGCTATTTAAGGGCTTAGCAACAGTTCTTAAAATACGACTTTGCTATTAAAATTTAATATGTGCAATTTCTACAATAAAAATACCATATTTATTAACGTTTAGCAAAATACATTTATAACTAAATATGTTTTCAACACTAATTACCCTGATTATATAGAATAATTTTTTGCTTTTTTCCCTTGTGTTCCAAATTTTCTTTTGTTCTACTTTGAATACACTTATTCCCGTAATTGCTTTCAGCTTACTCTTTGTCGGTTCGTTTTTACCAACTTTTGAGCGTTAAAATTTTTTTTTTTGAATTTCCGGTCATTGAGACAGTTTAATAAATTATTCGACTGTCATCTCTCTTTTTTCCAGCTTTAATGTCCTTATGGAATAAGGCTCGGCTTACAGCTTACATTTGATAAGCTCAAAATTTAGCTATTCGCCTTTTTATACGTTATGACACTGTCAATTGACTATGTCTATTGGGTAGTTGTTTTATCTAGGTTTTGTGACTTCTGGTCAATTTATAAATCAGCGGTGTTGTTCAAGAAATATTCTGCACTAATGTTTTATAAACAGTTAACAAAGAACTAGCTGGAATTAATTCTAATGCTTGTGTATATACCGTGTTTTTTTCTTCATAAGTAACTTCAAGTTCTAACCAGTATTTTAATGTTTTATTAAAATTTTACGACTTCTGGTCAATATATAAATCTTTAATAATGAATGCTAGATTTATTGTGCCAAGATTAATAGGCGATTGAGATAGACTCTCTCTTAACAAAAAAAAATTGTGCATATGTATATGTATACAAATATTTTAAATACAAACGTTAATGCTCTATTTACATACTGATTTCAACAGTTTTCTTTAGACCAAAGACCTACTTTTCTTACAACCTATTTTTGGTTAATTTTTGCCAACATTAACCAAATTTGGATACAACTTCGGCCAATTTTTGGCTCATTAATTATGCTAATATCAATCCATTTCTGATGCATTGCAAGAGCTTGTAGTTAGCATTTCCCAAGACTTTCTTTGTATCCAGGACCTAAACGTTTACCTTGTCATAAATCAACGACAACAGAATCCAGTAATAAGTGACAATTTACTTCCAATTTATTGACTGTAAAGTAAATTTAAATCAGTAATTTTAGATGCTTAATATGTATAGGCAAATGGCTTATAGCCTAAACATTCATTAAGTAAATGCAAAATATTAAGAGAATGTAATATTTTGTGTTTACGTGAAATCTGGGGTTACTAAAAATTTTTAAATATTAATTATCCAAGGCATTTCTAACCCCGGAAGATAAATATTAAATCAACCACATTATCCAAGAATTTATTTATTAATATGAATTAAATTTAAACTCATAGTTATCAAATAGTTTCTGATACAACTTTAAATCTAATTTAAGTAAAGACACTAATACAAGGCTTAAGCCATTGTTGTTCATAATAAAAGAGAATCTGCATACTAGAAAGGGTGTGAAAAGAGAAATTTATCAATATCAGACGAAAAGAATAAAGAAAAAAAGGAGGAACAAGAAAAGAAAAAAAAACGATAATAACAAGGATACATTCCAAAATTGATATTCTTGGAAGCTCACCCATGGCATAACATTTGGCCATAAACATGACCCTAAAGAAAACCGTTTAGGTTGTATGTACAGAATGACCCATAAATAATGGCAGCATTAGAAGCATGTGCTAAATACTTAAAATTTGTTGTTTTAAAAGTAAAATATATAGAGTTGGGGACAACTCTTCTCAAAGGGGAGAGCACTTTGCTAATTGCCTAATTAAACAAAAAATAATGTAATAAAATTCAAAGTTTTGAAATACCACTTTTTATTAAGATAAAAGTATACATCCTGGAATGTGTGGGCTTGAAAGGAATTTGTTGAATAACCAATTTCCTGGATTAGTACATTAATTGGCCGGATAAATGCGGTTGCCATTATACATATACTCAGATTTTTGAGACTGGGTTTGCACTAATCCATTAGTCGGGCAAACCTCTGTCCGTTTGATATCTTATTAGAAATACCTTGGATTATATGTCAAATATCGTAAGTGTTTAAGTGTCTTATTATATTATCATAGGCGTCTTATAATTGTTGGTTCTCTGGGAAAATTAGTCCCAGCGGTTTTATATTGCCAGATATTGTATCGTGTTTTGCATAAATAAAGGTATTACGTTATAGACAACCTCTCTACAATCTTATTTAAGTCTTTCGAATAAATCCCATCTGGTACGCCAAATTAGTCAGGTCACAGCTTAAGGTACGTTACCAAAGTTTATTTACCTTAGAACCGTAACTATATCCCCTATAAAGGGAGAAATAATATATCAACTACATTTTCACTACAACCATAAATCCACTTTACCACATGTGCCTGCGTGTCCCTCTGCCTCTGCTTTTGTAATCCTGTGTGTTTGTCTGTGTGTCTGTGTGCCTCTTTGTCTCTTTGTCCACTCTACAAGGTCTAAAAATGTTCAATCATGTCACAATTTTTTTGTTTCGAAGCACTTTGACTTTCAAAAATAAAATAATAACATATTTCTCACAATATTTTCGTAAACTAATTCAAAAAATTTTCTTTAATATATTTTAC
This sequence comes from Artemia sp. Qi Xiang Cuo, assembly GCF_049724085.1. Classification (NCBI taxonomy): domain Eukaryota; kingdom Metazoa; phylum Arthropoda; class Branchiopoda; order Anostraca; family Artemiidae; genus Artemia; species Artemia sp. Qi Xiang Cuo. Next base: position 52,392,006 of record NC_142797.1, on the reverse strand, counting down.
ACTTGCATTTAAAGTATTTTGTGGTCTATGCATATATGTAGTCATAAGATACGCTTGTTCTAGATTGTCCCTAATGTAACTATAAAATTTACTGTGTCGAAGAGGAAAAGATAGATTATGTCCGTGTAAGAGGGCATACCATCTTCTAACCAAATTTGTCGGAGGAGTCTCTTCCTGGGTGGGATTTTCCTGAAATATAGATTAAATCACGGTTTCCATTAAGTCTTTATTAACGTATTCTTTAGTAAATTGTCCGAGGTGATGTCACTTTAAGTGATTTCCTTCCTCTAATTCTAAGTAATATTACATATCTTCCCAGCATACTCATCTCATTCGAGGGCTGACCGACATCCCTTTGTAATTTGTACTGCGACATTGGGTACTGCATCATTTCACTGGCACTAGCACCTTCTACTTCCAACAGAGTAAAACTAATCATATGTTTATATGGTCAAAAAATTACTTATTCACAATGTTATCATCCTGAATTATGTTACAAGTATATGTAATGTTATTTTAAGACATGAAAAAAAATTCAAAAACTTCTGTTCCGAAGAAAACGAAGTAAAAAATTTCTTATTACAAATATTATACTGACTTTTAACATGGTTCCACCCAAAACCCAATCACACATACGATAATTGCTATTATTGTGTTAAATGAGTGTATCTGTTAGTATACTGCCGATGGTACAAGTAAAGTTTTCAGACGGTTTGCTTTTCATCGATTCATTCTTATATTTCTTTAATATATTATCTGCTACTTTCATTTTTATTTTACTTTCGATTTTACAGTCTATTACCAAGTCATTTGTACAAGGATTTTGGTTTCGGCATATAGACATGATAAAGCTTTTGCCAATGGTGCAGTAGTTGGCCTTTCTTTTCCCCTTTACTTTATTGTGAATGCTAATATTGGAAAGATGGCAAAAGGGCCTTTCAATGGGTAGCATGCCACCAGAACCATAGGCAAGAAGTTTACCCTCGTTGTCAACTATTAGTTTTGGGCTTGCGTTATCTTTGAGTACTATCTTCTCTGGAAATACTACTTTCGCATATCCACTATCATAAGAGTTGACTTTTTTGGTACTCCAAAGGAATTTTAATTTTTCACTGTCATGACAACTCACGCACACATTTCCAATCAGATCTCCATTATTGCTTGTTTCGTAGTTCAAATATTTCTCTTTGTTAGTATTCAACGCAACGATAACTCTATCGTGAGCAAAAACTTTCTTGATAAATTTCTAAAGGGAAAAATCATGGTTAACATACATATATCATTTTCATTTCACATTTTGAAAATATCACAAGTTAATGTCTTTTGTTATAAATATTTAGTTATTTTAAGACATGAAAAAACAGTTGAAAAAAGTTTCAAGTTCAAAACTTTTTCATGAGTTCCAAAATAATTCAAAGTTCCAAAACAAAAAATGCTTGGAATCAAAAATAAATATGGTTTGCCTCAAGTGATAAGTTCCTATTCTACCTGAAGTCAGTATTTATGCGGTTTTTATTTTAGATATTGCTCTCTACCGTCCCCTAAGGGTCCTCCTTGGATTAAATTCAATAGTTCAAGAATGGCTAGTAGGGAATTGAGTTTGTTAAAATTAATGAAAATATATGATATACAAACACAAGAAATTCGGTAAATACTCTCTTTTTTGTTTTGATATGGTCCTTTAACATTCCCTGAAAGTCCTGGTTCATATGTTCCATAGATTGAATTCAGTACTTCAAGAATGGCTAGTAGGGAGAGTTGTTTTTAAAACTAAAGACGATATACATACAATTCCGTAACTAAAGGGATTGTAAATGTCTTATAATAAACAAAGAATCCATGAAAAACAGTCCCCGTCGACTAAACATACAAAAAAAATATACAGATTACGAACTCTTGCATATTATAATCCTCATAGAAATTTATTTTTTAAGCATGTTGATAGGTCATGTTCACTTTGTGTACAGATAATAACTTGTGTCAATTCTCATTCTTATCTATCAAATACTTGGCAAAAAATATAGTTCTTCGGAAATAGCATACTTTACGCCAGGGTACATGGTGCTTGTATTCATTGCATTGTTACATCGAGACAATAATCTTGTCAAGCAAAATGCATTTTCATAAGAACAATATTCTAATCAGAATTCATTGTTTCCATGAAACGTGCTTGTCTCTTTTGGCAAAATCCAAGCGGCTGCGACCAGAGTATGTTTACATACAATGGAATAGAAACTCCAATATTACACCAGGATAGGGCTCTGCTTGCCCTTATTGATGGTACACTGGGGGCTAGCAATTCCAATATTACACGGGGATAGGGCTCTGCTTCTTCCTGTCAATAGGATACTACCAGAATACAACAATTTATCCTCATTTCTGCTTATCTGAAATGAGAAAAATGTTTAATGCCCAAGACCCGAGAGCACTTTAGTCAAATAGGGGATTGAGTCAAATAGGGTTGGTGTAAATGGGGACAGAGTCTTATCAGGGTTGAATTAAATGACAATTGAATTGTGCTGTAGCTGAATTAAAGCTGAGTTGAGTTGATTAGGGTTTGAGTTCATGGGGATTGAGTTAAATAGAGGGTGAGTTAAATACGATTTAGTTAAACAGTGGGAATAAGTCAAATGAGGGTTGAATGGCACGGGGGTTAAGTTGAATGAGGGCTGAGTTGTTTGGGTGTTAATCTGAATAGGGTTGGGTCTATTTGAAGTTGAGCTACACCGGGGTTGAGATGTTTGGGGCTGACTTGATTGGTGGTTGAGTTATAGGTGGTCGAGTTAAGCGGGGCTAAATTAAACGAGAGTAAAGGTTAAAGGTGGTTTGGTTGAAGAAGAATACAATTGAATCGGTCGATCAGTGGGTTGAGTTGAACTTGATTCAGTTAACCAGTTATATGCCCACCAAACTTTATGTTTGGTGCTTGGAAAATATTGATATGACTCTGTAATTTAGACTCCATGATAAACGTTAATATATTTTTTCTCTCGAAATTTCCAAGTATTCTTTAAGTGTTTTTTAGGAGGATCATCCTAGTTAATATATCAATATATATATAAATAATCGTGTGAGCAATTCGAATGTCAAACAAATTTGTTTTTCGTTTTAGACAGTTCTCTATTTTTTTTACTTCTGATTTAAGTAATACAGACGAATTTAAATAAACAAAATATCTGAGAATGATTTTTGGATTATTGCTAACATTTAAGATATTACCCCGATTTCCTTTAGATGAAAAACCATTAAAAGCTTGGCAAAGTGGATTAAAACATTCTAATAGTTTCATAATAGCGTTCTTATAGTGTGCTTCTTCTTTGACGATCTGACTATAATTTTAAGAGTTATGGGCTATTTCGTTATTTATTATTGGACTTGATCGTCTCTTATTAGGTTTTTGGCCACCGCTACAACCTGGATATCTGCCATGGTTTGTTCTTTGCTAGGTTTCAGCTATCTCTACAGCCATAATACCTATGAACTTAAATAATCTGTAATTATAATTAACTATATCGATCTTCTATATAACTCTTACAAGGTTGCTAGCTACGGCTGCAAACACGGATTATAATGGGCTATTTCGTTACTTATTATTGGACTTGATCGTATCTTATTAGGTTTTTGGCCACCGCTACAACCTGGATATCTGCCATGGTTTGTTCTTTGCTATGTTTCAGCTATCTCTACAGCCATAATACCTATGAACTTAAATAATCTGTAATTATAATTAACTATATAGATCTTCTATATAACTCTTACAAGGTTGCTAGCTACGGCTGCACACACGGATTATAAGAAGATATATTGATCCTTTATATAAAGTTGTCAATACAAGTTAGTATAGGCAAGAGTTCGTTCTTTATTATAACTTTTAATATAACTACCACTGCAACCCGGATTAACTGAAAATTGAAAATCTTCTGGAAATATAGGTGCTATTTGTTTTGGCTGGGCTACCATTCTTCTTCTTTTTTAGGCTGCCAATTGTCTGAGTAGACCCGCTGGAACCACGATTTACTGAATATTGAAAATCTTCTTGAAAGACATGTATTATGTCTGTTGGCTGGGATACCCTTCTTTTTTTTTCTTGGGCTGCCAACTGTCTCTATAGATCTCTTTCTAATGAAACAACTCCCTGGCCACTGCAAGGCTTGTATCTCTTCTCAGCTTGCCTTTCAGGCGTTGCATATCTTTGTACATTTCTTGTAATTTTTAGTGAATCCAACAATCGAAACTTTCTTTTCCTTGTGTCTGTTGTCCTATAGAATTTGCTTCTTTTGCCTCGGCTTGTATTTTCTCATTATGAACAACATAACACAGAACCTTTGTCTTTTTGGCAGAGGCTGATGTAACATTTGGTTTTGGAGGTTTTATAATATGTTGAACGTTGACATTTGCCTCGGTTTGTGTTTCGTAATTATGAAACACATATCATCGAACCTTCGTTTTCTTAACAAAGGACTGGTATTAATGTATTAATGACCTCATCCATGTTAAAATCCTAAACCCAATCATCATCACTATCGTTTTTGACTGTGAAAATGTATCTTTACTGTTCATTTTCATTTTTCATACGCTCTAGTTGTCGTTTTCGTATATCGTCTAACCGCCCATATCTTTGCTGTTCATTTTCATTTTTCATATACTCTAATTCTCGTTTTCGCTTATCTTCTAACTACTCCTATCTTTGCTGTTCCTTTTCATTTTTGACAAGTTTTGGATTTTGATTACTTCAGTTACTTTAGCAATGGTCTTTTCTTTAGCTGCCCGTATCGGTGTTGCCGCAACTGATGGTCCAGCTTGTCTTTTTTCATTATTGAATACATATAGTTGAACCTTTTTTTTTCTTAACAAAGGCCTGGTAAGTATTAATAACCTTAGCCAAGTCAAAATCCCCATCCTAATCATCATCTTTATTATTTTCGACTGTCAAACCGTATCTTTGCAGTTCATTTCCATTTTTCATACGCTCTAATTGTAGTTTTCGTATGTCTTCTAACCGCCCGCATCTTTGCTGTTCATTTTATTTTTTTCATCTGCTGTAGTCGTCGTTTTTACCTGTCTTCTAACCACTTGTGTCTTTGCTGTTCTTTTTCATTTGTGCCATTTTTTGGATTTTGATTACTTCATTTACTTTAGCAATGGCCTTTTTTTAGCTGCCCGTATTGGTGTTGTTGCAACTGATGGTCCAGGATGTCGATTTTCACATCTTATCACGTTTGATAGTTTAGGTTTGGTTCCACAGAATCATCATTTATAGAAACTGCACATGCAAATTTTCGTTTTTTGGGTATTCCTATAGACATTGTGTTTAATAAACAACTGACTAAATTTGGAAACTCGGGTATCTTATATAAGAGAAAAATGTCATATGATGTCATGACGTAAATGACTTCAGTGTAAGTTTTTATGTCCATAACGTCATTGTAGTTTATTATGCTATGATATACGTGACGTCAATTTTATTTTTTTACGTGCATAACGTCATTGTAGTTATACTGCATGACGTCATTTGCATAAAACCAAAATTAAGGCTCGTAACGAATTTTCTAAAAACCATCAACTGCGAAACAACCAATATGGACAGCTAAAGCAAAGGCAACTGCTTTAATTGTCTGAGGTAACCAAGATCCATAAACGTGTACAAAATGAAAATGAAGAACAAAGACACGGGCAGTTTAGAAGATATGCGAAAACGACAATTAGAGTCGGTTAAAAATGAATATGAAAAGCAAAGACATACGTGGTTAGAAGACATGCGGTATCTAACCAGTGAGCAAGTCAAATATGAAAATGAAGAGCAAAGACACACACGGTTAGAAGAAAAGCGGTGGCGTGTCAAAAATAAAAATGAAGAGCAAATAAACACGCGGTTACAGCAACGTGGTTAGAGAAGAAAAGGCAGAAAAATTACCAACTAGCACAAATGTTCCTCTTTTTTTTAATGTTATACTTTTGTTACCTTTGTACGGTTTAACCTGATTGTTTGTGCAATATAGTCAAAATACTTCTTTTAAATCAATTTAGTTCTGATTAATAGTATCGACCAAGAGTCAGTCCGTACGAGTAAAAGAGCCATACCAGTGTAGGATATGATCAACGAGTAACTGGCCGGTTGGTAGCCTAGTCCATGGACTCACGAGAATCTGTGGTATTAGCCACTTTCATGGCGTAGATGCTGATACGTTTTATTTATAGCTTCTGGTACTCGTTGTTCATCGTGTAGGTGGATTATAAGTTCTTTGACACTACGTTATTGGCCTTCATACTTTATCTATTATTCACCTTAATGCCCAAAATTTCGAAAGAAAGGATTTACCCCAGCAATCAGCTTCGAGAACGCTCTCAGAAAATTTTACTGAAACCTTTTTCTAAAATGCGTTTAGTGGTTTGGGACCGCTGTTTTGTTAAGCTGAGAAAGTTTATAGTAGCAATCTCCATATTTTAAGCTATGAGGTTGCTACTGCCTTGGGTTTATTTTTCCTGTTCTTGCCCTAGAACATTTCCTCAGTTTTCAGCGAAATCAATAAAACATAACTGATGGCGAGCGTCTCAAAGCGACTCGAGAGGCAAATTTTCAGTCTACTGTTCATTAATCTCTTGCGGTACAACTTAGTTTGGAAAACTGGTACAGTTTATCTCAAAGTGTTGGCAACGTTGGTCAGAGGCAATTTGATTCCGAAAGAGAAATTAGCAGTTTGAAGCCGGACATGGTTTATAGACCAGTTTTGAAGTTCGTCTTCCGAGCAATCAAAGCGGGGAACAAGTATAATGAAATAGTGGCAAAGGCAGTACAGTATTACAAAGTTGATGTGCTGACTAAGGCAAAGGATGAATTATGGTAGTTAGCCGCTATGTCTACTCGTTCTACAGATTGTGTTAAGCCCCAAGACAAGGTTAATGATCTGATAAGAGCCATCTGGAATTGTGACGAGAAGAAAGTAGTCCTCCCCAAGCTTGTAATCTATGAGCCTGACGAGGTACCCACACTATCAGGGGAGGTTACAGGCACACTGACGCGCCAGCTCAGTAAGCTTCATTATACTGTGGACAATTTTATTGACCACCTATGCTTCTTCAGATCGGCACAAAATAAAGCTAGTGCGACTGCGGGTGCAAATGCAACTGACCTTCCGGATACAGCAGAACGTTCTTACTCTGTGATTCTCCAACAACCTCCGAAAGGACTCAAAAAGCCCAACAGTAGCAGAGTATCTTGAGGGTCTTGTTAGTCATTCCTGCACCCATATAGTGGATCCGAGGCCTCGTAGCAAAGAGTGGCGCATGATAATTGTTGACAAAGATGCAGCAAAGTCTATTACTGAAGCGCTAAACAGTTCAATGATTAGGAATTGCAAAAAGCCAATAGAATTCGAAAAACTTGCTTATATAAGCTTGTCTTTGTATCCAATGAACGACCATATAACTCTGGGCTATGACTGCTTCCGAATAGAGGCGTATCGGTATTTGCCGATGATTTGTTTTCAGTGCCAAGATTACGGTCACGCAGCTAATGGCTGTAAGAACGCTATTCGCGGTTACCGTTGCAGTGGCATTCTTGCGAATAGTAAACAGAAACCCTGAAATGCTGCACTGAAGTGTGCTCTCTGTAAGCAGAAAGACAATTTTTACTATAGTGTTAAGTGCCCCGTGGCCGCACAGCTCATGATGAAGCCTTGATCAACTATGAGCTAAATGTGTCTTTGTGGAATCTGAATGGCGGTGTAGTCAATAAGCTCCCACTGATTGAAAGCTTGATGTCTTGTAACGAGGTTTTGTGTCTACAAGAACATTTCCTTTCAGCCGACTCGCTTTCCCTGTTAAAAGTTAACGACAAAACTTGCCTTTTTTCGGTGCCAGCTAAGAATTCGGGCAGAGGAACACCTCCGGTGGACTGGTTTTAAGAATCAGTTCTCACCTTTTGGAATCAGTATTTGTCGAGGACGAGTGTTTCCTTGGTATAAAAGTTGCAAATCTGATAGTATATTTCTGCTATTTACCGACTGATTACAACAACTTTGCTTCCGAAGAAAAGTTATCCTGTGCAATACTAAGGATTGCTAAATCTCATCCTGGTATCCTCGCCGGGAACGTGAACAACGACATTTCCGTTCCAGATCACTCAAGATCTTAAGTACTTCTGTCTACTCTGTCCAATCTGTATGTTGTCCAAATGACCATTCGTATACATATATCCATAGCTCCGGAACGACGAGTTCGATTGATTTCATGCTCTTCTCAAACGACGTGACTGCGAATGGCTCAATCCATGTTAACTTTAGCATATCGCTATTGGATCATTTGCCAATTTCCAACCATTTTGTTATTGATAGTGTTCTCTTTAAAAAAGATTAAAAGAAACAGAAGTGGGAATTCAAATGTGACTGGAAGAAAATAAATCCTGTTGCATATAAAGCAGAGCTTGATGCCACACTTGGCCAAATTAAGATCCCTTTCCAGTTGCTGCAACAATCCTCAGAACTCACCGAGTCGGAGAAAAAGTTCTAATCAACATTTACTGAAGTGAAATCACACATGCAGTGCGTTGTGCTGAGCGTTGTACTAAAGTTCGTCCAGGTTCAGAAATACCTGGCTAGTCAGTTAATCCGGCTTTTCAGCAAAGTTGCAAATCTTCAAAGTATTGGCACCAAATATGGAATGATTGCGACCGGAATCTGGTGCCGTCAATGACATATGGCTATATACCAAACGTCGTTTTGCTAAGTGTCTTGCCAATCACAAAGCTGAGATTATTGACCACAGGAGCGAGCTACTCGCAGCTAATCCAAATGAAATCTTGAGATACATCGGGAGAATACAGTCAAAAGGTGTTGTTTCAGAGCTTCCAAGTAAGAGTGACTGGATCCACTATTTCACCAGAAAATTTTCTTCACCTAACCCAGTGTTAGAAACTCGCTATAAGTCACTACTAGTGGATAGATTAGTTGACACTGAATCAGATATTGGTTTCGTAGTTACGGCCTCTGATATTTATAGTACTACCATTCACCTTCGAAAAAAGTTCTCGCCTGGTTATGATCAATTATTTGTTTTCATTTATTACATGCAAGTGATAAGCTGCTGCAGCATCTACATTTGTTTTACCAAATCATTTTAAATTCTGGTATTGTCCCTGATTCCTATTGTGTTGTTACATTGACTCCTATTCCAAATAAAGATAAAGATAGCCAGCAACGTTGTTCCTATAACAGTTTCTTCTGTTCCATGTAAATTGCTGAAGTTAGTAGTGATTAAAGAGGTAAATAGGGCTTGTTCCACTCCAGATGACCAGTTTGGATTTAAGGACGGCTATAGTCAGGAACACGTGCATTATATACTTGCCTACGTTCTGATGAATATTAAGAATAGTGGCGAATTGTTCGTCCTTGTGGCTCATGATGTCTCTCGTACTCGTGCGGCTCATGATTCTAGTTTGCGTTCCCATTTGCTGTATAGGGCACAGCAGCGAAGTCTCAATCGTTCAAGTTTTGCGGGTATTTAAAAATCTGTATGCGAGATTATGTGTTGTCGTGCAAGTACCTACTCGTCATGATTACGTAATGTATAAAGCCGTAATCCGAGTTTGGAAAGGAATCCACCAAAGTGGGGAAACTTCGCCACCATTGTATAATAACAGTGTGGTTGCACCCCAGATAAAGGCTAGAATTAGTTTTTTTTTTTAAAGGTTTGGACCTTTCCATACTCAATTACGCTGACAACATTCTGAATTTAAGTAGAACTGTATCGTCTGTTGAGGAAAATTTTTCTGTGTTTAGTAGGGAATGTGCCAAAATTGGTCTGAATTTTAATGCTAAATTTTAATATGTATAGTTAGGAAATCAGAGTGTTTAGTTATCTGCTTGTATTAAGTATCTTGGTCTCCCGACAGGGGATAGTGCAGAAATAACAAGGGCTCTCCTTATCTCTGATATAAGTGAGAAATTTAGAAAAGCGTTTGATGTGCTAGTTTGCTGTAAAGCTTGCTACAGTAGGCATATTGTCGCTTGTTTTTACAACGCTTTTGTGATGCCTCATGTCTTGGCATTGACTTCATTTCGGAAAATGTGTACGGCTTCTGATAGAAAGACAACTAGATCCGTATATTTTCGTTTCGAAAATTTCTCTTGTGTATACCCTATGGGCTAAAAACAAAAGACTAATGTCAGCCTATGGGTTAACTAAGCCACTAACCGTGGCTTAGCAGTGTCGGGGGTTGCTTATTTTCTAGGATTTATAGGACAAAAACCTCCATCCTGCTATGTGTTAGTAGAAATGTTTGAATCTATTCCAGGTAGTATTGTTTTGTTGGTGAGTGTGTTCTTCTTTCTTTACTTTTTTTTGTCTTCCACTCCATATTAAACCCCTATAGGTTTTTCAGACAGTTAAGATATTGATTGATTGTTTGAAAAAACAACCAGGCGTGAAACTCCTACAAATCAGCATCAATAAATAAATAACCCCCCCCCCCCAAAAAAAAAATTACAATAAATAACCGATTCAAACTCAAAACGAACAGAAATTAACATGAGTAGGGCTCAAAACCCCCGATGCCTTCCCAAGGCCATAACCTAATTTGCCGGTCACTGAAAAAATTAAAAATGAACGTGCATTGTCAGTATAATGCACGCATGCTTATATTTATTCCTTAACATTTTTAATATGGTTTGATTTATTAAATTTATAAAAGTGAAACCATTTAAATTTTTTTCAGTAAAGTGCAAATCATGTTTTGACTTTGGGAAGGTATAAGGGATTTGGGCCCCACTCATGTTAATTTTTGCTCGTTTTGAGTTTTAATTTCACACACGAAACTGTTCCTAAGATATTGCTGATACACCCTTCTGACAACCTGCATATGGATGACAGGTTGTCATCCGTACATCAGAAAACTTCAGAAATTATCTCAGAAAGTTTCAACTTCATACCCTTAGGTATAGTTGTAATAGTAGTCACAGCAGCAGTATTACTACTCAACTTAATACAATTAGCCATTGCTATGACATTGTCGATGTGTCCTTTTGATAACCTGTATGTTCATATACTTCTTGAAATTTCTATTTTAATGCTCTTAACCTTACATGTAGTTGCGATAGAAGTAGTAGTTGGGGCAATAGTAATAGTAGTAGTAGAACTAGTAAATGTTGCAGTGGTAGTAATATTAGTAGCAGTGTGCACATATTGCCTTTTGGTCATTTTATTTTCGCCTTTAAGCATTCTCTGAGAGTTCCAACTTAATACGTAAATCAATTCCTAGGATACGCTATTTGAGAATCTAAATGCACACAATTTCGTATGTTACTTCGAATTAGCCATTAATATTCTCTCAAATTTACCTTTAATAGACTTGGCCTTAATAGTACTATTATCACATTACTTTCGGTGGTAGTAGAAGTAGTTGCACTGTATGTGCTCTATAAGTAGTAGCAATAGCAGTAGTAGCAGCAGTATTAGTAACGGTAGTAGCATATACATATTGCTTTTCGGGCAGTTAAATATCGCTTTCATGATGACCCGGAAGTTTCACCTTGACACGGTAAGCCGTTCAAAAAATATTGTTGATTTGCGCTTTAGACACTCTTTTGACGCCCTGTTTCCGTTAATGCTCAAAGCCTTGCGAGTTGTTACTATTGAAGTAGTAGCTTGAGCAGTTTAGTAGCAATTTTTTTTAAAGCTGCAGTGGTATTAGTGATAGTAGTGACACGCGTATATTACCTTTTTGTCAATTAATCTTCCACTTTATGTATTCTCTGGTAGTTACAATTTAACACCCAAATCAATTGTTTAGATGTGCCCTTTTGACAATTTGCATGCATATAGTGTGTTTTGGTTTAGCTCAAATTCACCCTCAATATACTGTCCATTTTTCACCTTTATACGCGTAGCCTTAATTGCACTAGTATCGTAGTCGTAGTGGTAATAGTAGGAACAGTAGTAGCAGTAATAGTGTGTTACTATTAGTAATAACAGTAGTAGCAGCAGTATTAATAGCAGTAGTATCAGGTAAATTTTGCCTTTCGATTATCTGAACATCCCACTCATGAACTTCTAGATGCACATGATGCTCTTGATATGATTAGTCGTTCCAAAAATATTGTTGATGCACCCGTATCAGCAATCGGTACATAAATCGAATGTTTTGATTTAGTTCAACTTTCCCCTAAACTTTTCCTCGGATGTTTTTTCAATGTCCTTAGCCATTGAAGAACTCATTACAGAAGTAGTAGTTTTATTGATAGTAGTGGTGGTAGTAATAGTAGTTTTGGTAGCTGTAGAAGCAGCAGTAGTTGTAGTAGTAGTATTGTGCAAATATACTCAGTCATTCCTTGGTTACACACTTTTGACAACCCATATACACATAACATGTATTGATTTAGTTCATCACTTTCCTCAACATTTCTGAAAGACTCAAATTAATGCCCTTCGTATTTTGGGAAAGTAGAAGTCAAACTTGCATACCTTTTCTCAATAATATATATTGTATGTAAACAAGGAAAAAACTGCCTGACTTGCAGCCCTTGCCCGGGAGACCTCCGGGGGAGGGTGACTACCCCAAACGCATAATTACTGAACCTTTTAACAAGGCTGAAAAGAATTGATGTTTCAAAACTTTGTTTGGATGTTTTTTTAGAAAATGATGGGCGTGGGGGGCAGGGTTGCTCTCAAATCACTTCGACATTTAAAAAGGGCACTATAACTTCCAATTTCAAAGCAAATGGGACCCATCTGAATTTTCTACGATTGTTCATTCTGGAAAAAACCTTATATGTCCCCAGGGCATGACTTAAAACCCTTTCCCAGGACTCTAGTGGTTTGTATCATTCTCAAAAGCTTTGTTACATAATCTTTGGGCTATTTTAATCGAAATTTACCTAGCACAATTTCAATTAGATGCGGTTGATGAAAAAAGGGGCAGTTGGTTGGCATTAAGATTACGGTCAGATTCAATCTTCCAGAAATGACCAATTACAGAGGCCATGAAACCCGCCTTTTATTTTTTTGTATTACCATTCAAGGTAACTTAAAGTAATCTTTGTATTTCTTGTTTTAGAGCTTCCCATTTTCTCGACGGCAGGACAGACTGATAATTATCCTTCTTTCAATTCTACTCACAATATCTTTGTACCAGAACTACTCAGCTGTTGTCTTGCCAAAGACAATTTTAGAAGATAATCCAGAGAAAAGAGACTACCGAACAACCAAGGATAAACTTAAAACTTTATTAGCTGAATTAAAACCGTCAGATGACAGAATTACCTCGTATGAACAAGTTGGCAAAATATTTTTACGCTCAGAAGAAGGTAAGTTTTTGACGAATTAACTTTTCCGGCAAAAAACCTGAGATACTTGATCATTATAAAAGGCCCTTTTGTCCATATACATTTATAAAGTCGAAACAGCAGCCCGAGCTCTGCTCAGGCCCTGGCACTCGAGTAGAGGAGGGGGTACCAGCGCGACCCCTCACCCCTGCTGCCACCTACAACTTTTTTTTAACACCATATATTGGCAACGAAGCACGTGGTTTATGGTTTTTTTGTCAATGAGAATGAAAAAACAGGAATTTTGTCACATTTATGTATGTTTTCTTGGATGGCTATGTGTGTTGGTCGATTTATTTGATGTTTTTCATGGATGTTTAATTGTTTTTGTAAGTGAAAATTTGAAAAACAGGAACTATGTCACATTTATGGATGTCAACAGCAATTCATGTCTGTTATATGGTTTTCTCAGTGAGAATGAAAAAACAGGAATTTTCTCACTTGGATTTACATAATCGCGAGGGGAAATTATTGATTCACGAGGGGGGAATTAAGAAACAAACATGGCTTCTTTGATCTTTAGGTGAACCTAGCCTGTAAACTTGATTTACATAATCGCTAGGGGAAATTATTGATTCACGAGTGGGGGAATTCAGAAACATTATGGTTTCTTTAATCTTTAGGCCTGAGGGATTTATTTATTATTGTTGTTTTGGACAAGTGCATGCTAGGGATGAATTTCAAGGTGTCCTGGAATAGGAAACAGGAAGTATCACTGGCATCCTTCTCAGCCAATCAGTGAGTCGGATACATCCTCCTTCTCAGCCAATCAGAGGGCTGGTTACATATGATTTCCCCGTTACATAACAATTCGCCCTTGAGATTTCGTATATAACGGGCATGCAATGTGATTAAATTATCAGAAAGTTCCAGAACACAATGGATAGAACACATGAAATTATTGATGAGCTTGAAGCCTTGGCAGCCACAATTAGCAATGTAAGTTCTGTTTTCATTTTTTATTTTCAAAATAAAATTGTTTTCCGTGGTTACCCTCTACTATATTCGGGTAAACCCCCCCCTATACAAACGTCCCTTTATGATGTTTATACTCGATAAAAAGTGTAAAATACGCTCTTTTTTCGTTACGTAAACCCCATCCTTCCTTCCCCCTCTGTTTACGACCTTAATTATAGCAAAAAGAAATAATTTTCTTTCGTTAAATTTATGAAATTTTAAGTGTCTATATCCTAGATAAAAGCGACCATTGACTTCCGTCACTTTTGTTATTAACCTAACCTGGTTTTGACATAATGCTCTACGCGAGTTTAAAATTAGATCTCACCCCTTTTCCTTTGTGTTTACGAACTCGGCAGCAACTGTCACAATGACCTGTTTATCCTTAAAAAATAAATAAATACAATTTTTTATTTTTCCCACAAACCCAAACCCCCCCCCCCCTCACTGTTTTACAAAAAAATTCTCGCAAAAAGAAATAATTACAAGTTCTTTAAATCTATGCAATTTTAAGTTTTATATATCCTAGATAAAAGCGACCATTGAATTCCGTCACTGTTGTTATTAACCCGCTCTGGTTTGACACAAGGCTCTCCGGCGCGAGGCCTATAATTAGCTGTCACCCTTTTCCCTCTGTGTTTACGAGCGCAGCAGCCAAAATCAAAAGGAACTGTTTCTCCGTCAAAATTAAAACACTTTGAGGCAATTGTAATAATTAGGCTAAGACGCAATGTGCTATTTTGGAGAAGAGAAACAGATTATTTTCAAGCTTTCTTTCGATAAAGTTTCTTTTATATTCCCGGGAGGGGAGCGTGAATCCAGGATTTTTTGCTGGGGAGGGGGTTAGCACTTTTAATAGTGGCAAAATAGAAAAGATAATTGTTTCTTACCTTAATTGCTTCTTCGTCATTTAGTGATTTTAGCTATAACATTTGAATAAAAGGAAGTAAGATATGGCTTTCGCTTGAATAAACACATGATTAACTCAATGAGAGGGTAGACTTAGGGTGGGTTAATTTTCATAAATTTAGGGGGAGAGAATATGGGTTTTTTGCTTTACTAAATGCAATACTTTTCTAAACAAAATTGTAGTTAATAACTTTCTTTCTGTAAAAAGGGGCAAATTATTTCAATACTAACTTTTTCTCTTCTTTTTAAGGCAAATTGTGAAGAATGCCATTCGCCAACACCCGCTAAGAAAGCGAGGGTTAATAATGCGGGCCATGCCAAGGCTACTGTCCGGCAATATGGTAGCTGGCCGAAGCCTCCAAAACAAGTGCAATCATCTGTACAAGAAAGTAATGCCGCCGGCTCGTCCACCTTCCATCATACGTCGCCTGGGTCTTCAAGAGCTGCCCCACTTATGCACAGTCAGGAAGTGGCCCTCCAGAATGCACTACCTGGTCCTTCGAATGTCCAAGTGCAGCCGGGATATGCAAATGTATACGTTTTTTCCTACCTTTCATATAGAAATACCTATCAATTTCTTCCAACTTTTATAGACCTTTTCTAAATGCAACATTTTCAAACAATGCGTAAAAGTATATCTCAGTGGGAATATTGAAAGATTTTTTCTCCCCAAAGGAAATATAATGTTCCCCCTTTTGAATCATGTCAAGTGCATGCATTCGCCCTTTTGCTAAATTAGATTAGTGAAGACAAAAAAGACACTATATTCTGGTCATTGTAATGTTAGGTAATTTATATTGTGATATAAATGAATGGTTCACCTTGCCTCTAAAAAGATTATAAAAAAAAAAAACTGTATATCTGAATGAGTTGTGTATCATGACAGGAGATGGCTATCCATTTCAAATCATGTTTTTTTTCTAAAGCAGATAAAGAGTATTAATATGAAATTTTATTTGGAGGAATTGTTTGAACAAAATCAAAACCTACTATGTCATTTTTTATTTTTTAAATATATTTTTTTAAGTGGGGGCTGGCGGGGAGTCCAGGAAGGGCCCCGGGACGCCCGGGAGGGCGCATCCCGGGGACGCACCGTGAGGCCCGGCTGGTAGAGGGGGGGTTAAGCGTTGAAAGGGGGACGAGGTGGAGTTGTTTGAAAAAAATCAAATTGCAAATTCTATGTAAAGCGGCGTTTTAGATTTCAAATATAATATATTAATTTGGAAATTGGAAATTTAAGAATATAGATAGTTGATGGGGAACAGTGAATTAAATAAATGATACTATCTACATACTACTACTACTACTACTACTACTAAGTACGTTTTAAAAAATACGTAAATAATACTCCAAATTTTAAACAGTAGGGGATGATTTGAACACTTTGAAAATAAGCTATTTTTCATTTATAGGCTGTGCACTGGTTCCATACTCGCCATCTCCCCCTGCTCGTCAGTTGGAGAAGGAGAGGACGCGCCTATGGGGATTTACAACAATGAAGCATTTACTATCAGTGAATGGCATGGTAATTCCCTAGAAATACCCTTTAACATTGATGTCCGTTTAAGTAATTTTTTTTTAGTGTTGATAATAGCACAGCTGAGCAGGGTAATTTAGATAATTCAAATTCAGACTTATCATTGTTAAGCCCAAATACTATGCTGCTGTTGGATGAATTTGTCAGTGGATTGAGAGGAAACTCTTCGCCCTCAGATTACATGAACATTTCCCCACTTCAATCAAATGAAGCGGCTTCCCAAGGCCCTATTATTGAACAACTTGGGGGAGGGGGTAATATACAAGAGGGGGAGGAGGATAAAACTCTCCCAGACTTTCAATTGTCCAACAGAATTTTAAATAATATAGTTGTTTTCACTGCGGTGTTTGGGGATCACTTTAATTCACTTAGGGGAGGGAAATTGGTTTTTGATCCTATAGAGATTGTGAATTCCTATGCAGAAAAAATTCGTGCACTTCTGGTGAACCAAATTCAGTTGTGGGGAGGTAGGGATTCAATTAAGGTTTCCATTGTTCTAAAAGTGTTCTATTTAAATGAGTTGAAAAGTGAAGTTTACTATCATTATGTACATTCCAAGATGCCTTTGGTTTATTGAAATTTAGAAAATTTTGAGGGAGCTTTCATAGATTGGGTCGATCAAATTATAATGCATCTCGATAACATTAATGAAAATAGCAGTGGCTCTCTAGTTCTTTTTGTTGAAAATTTAAGCGTAAATATTTGTAAAATTAAGAAAGATTTTATTTTAAGAGGGGGGGCAGGTGGGTATGAAAGGGATACAGTTTTAAATTATAATCCAGATCTAGTAGGTTGTCAAGGTGTCCAGCGGATTTGTTTTGAAACAGATCAAAAGTGTTTCAGATATGCTTTCCTCATATCAGCCTTTCAGCCTCTAGCAGATGACGCTACCAAGAAGAATTTAGATCACTGGGCTGTACATGGGAAGGACGGGTACGTTTTCCCAGTTGTAGATTTTTCTTGCCTAGAAGGAAAATACCCAGTAACGGTTCGATCTATTGACATGTTTGAAAGGGCTAATGTCCATTTAAATATCGACGTTACTGTGGTGCAATACAAAACAGAATTTGAAGACGGGACTCGCTCTAAGAATAAGGGGGTGGTATTCCGCGTGAGAGCCTCGTCAGTTGATTTGGTTAAACACTGGGGTTGGTTGCTTTACACGCCACCTAGTCAACCAAATACAATCGGGCATTTTAATCCGATCAATGACATTAGTAGAGTTCTGGGGGATGGTAGGGAGCTAGGGGTACGTTTCTAATGTCCAAAATGTCTCTCACAACTCTGTAGTGATATGAAACTACGGGATCACATGAGGTATTGAAAACAGTATGGCTATCAGAGAGTGGAAACCGTTTCAGGGGATAGGGCCATTCTACGTTTCAAAAATTTTCAAAATACCCTTTTCCAGTGCAACAAAATATCTTTGGATTGTAAGGCTAAGCTGGTGGAGATGAATGACCCCAATTTTCCAAACTGAGTCAAAGAACACCAGGCTATTGCAGTGTTCTACGCCCACGCACAAAGAGATAGTTCTAACACCATGCAATTGTTAGAAATAGTTGAAACATTGGATGAGGGGGAGTGCATGGTCAAGGAATTGACTAAACTGATTAGCAGGGCTAATGGTGCTATATATTGTTTGAAAAGTACCCATTATCCAATGGAGCTGTCTGCCGAGGATCGTATCACGATTAAAAATAAAAAACTATGTGGGGTTGGTCAGGGGGAGTTTGTAGAGGTGGATACAGGGACTACAGGGAACCGTGGGGGCCGCGGGAAAGTTAGCGATCAGGACAATTTGTGGCAGGAAATATCCTCGGGAGGTAGAAATGTTAGAGGAGTTGCGCATCAATCGTGTAATTTAAATGTTAGCCAGCAGTTTTTTCTCCCTGTTTTTATTCATAATTCCAATGATGACTTAAAATTTATTTTACCGGCACTGGCACGTATGCATAGGGAAGGAGGGGGAGTAGATTGTCCATGGGTAAATAGTTCATTTACCTATAACATAATTCCCAAATCAGCTGAGAAGTTGTTGCTTCTCGAGCTGAAATGGCAGGCAGTGGATAATGGGCGTACGTGCTGGAATAAAATCAGGTTTTTATATTCCTTTAGTTTTGTCCCCAAGGTATTGAGTCAATTGAGTCAAGTACAAAAAAGCAACAATTTTGATAGCTTTCCATTGCTTAAACAGAACTTTCCAGACGTTGAAATGTATGATCTGTTGACAGGCAAAGGTATATATACATACGATTATTACTGTTCTGGTACTAGCTTAAGTGAGGATAAACTACCTCCAATTGAAGCTTTTCACAATTCAATGACCAACAGTGAATGCACAGCCGAGGAGTATGAGTTTGCCAAGAAGGTGTGGTCCAAGGGGGATTGTAAAAATGGGTGGGATTATTGTAGACTGTACTTGGCAAGTGACGTTCTAACTCTGTTGGATATAGTCTGTAAGAACACAGACCAGATCTATTAAGAGTTCGAGTTAGATATATGCTACTATTTTTCTACACCCCATTTAGTGATGGATTTAATTTTAAAAATTAGCAGGGAGGAAATAGGCCCAATCACCGACGTAGATCAGCACCTTTTTGTAGAGCGTTCAATGAGGGGAGTGTATGTTTTTCATGGGGACCGCGTGTTATCAACCGATCCGAGCGGACACAGCACAGGTGCAAAGTCAAATGCAGTGTTCTTGGACATGAACTCATTGTACCCCTCGGCAATGTCCCACTACTCTTTGCCGTGTGGGAACAATCAATGGCTTGAGAATCCTTGTGAGTTCCCCGACATTACCACCGTCGAGGACAATGGGCCACTAGGATGGTTCTTTGAAGTTGATGGTCACATTCCGCTGGCGCTTCACGACTCAGTCAAAGATTTTGTCTTTCCCTGTATCAATCGACCAGTGAGCAGGGACTCTCTGAGCCCCTACAATCGTTCATTGGTTGAGGATATGGGGATGCACTGGACTCCCTCCAAACAGAAACTGATTGCTGATTTGGACCCTAAAGAGAATATCGTTGTTCACCATGTGCTTTTGCACTGGATGGTGAGCAACGGTTTCAAGATCACTAAAATACACAGGGTCCTACAGTTCAATCAGCGACCCTACTTGAAAATGTTTATCGAAACCTTTGTCGATAAACGCTCTAAGGCAAATTCAAAGGTGGAGAAGGACATGTATAAGCTCATTCTAATTTCAGCGTTTGGCAAAATGTGTGAAAGCGTTCGTAATAGATCTCGCTGTGACGTCGTGACTGACCCTCTAGAGTGTGCACGAATTATTGCCGACTCCAATTTTACATCATTCACGAGCATAGAGGCCGGCATGGTTCTTCTACACAGGCGAAAGCGAAATGTAGTACTGAACAAGAATATAGCAGGCGGCACTTCAGTGCTGGAAATTTCCGAAAAGCTCATATTGTTGTTCTTTTAGAATGTGTGTAAGGTGCAATGGCCACGGGAGGGGGAGGTTCAAGTTTACTATGGTGATACAGATTCTCTGCTGTTAAAGGTAAATGGGACTGAATTGGATTTATTGGGTGATTTGCAAAATGAGGTGCACATCAGCTCGTGGATGGATTTCACCAACTGGAATCCATCACTCTACCCCGAGCTGGTGAAACGTCAAGCACCCAACCAACTATTAATGTTAAAATCAGAGACGGGGAGTGATTTGATATCCAGGGGGTGTTCCCGGGTCCCAAAGTTTAGTGCGTTGAAACTCATAGTGGGGATGAAAAGAAGGCGTGCAAAGGGGTGCCTAAACACTTTTTAAAGAGCAATTTCAAAATGAGCGTGTACAGAGACTGTGTAGAAAGTAGCCTATTGTCAAGAGCACAAGTGCATGCAATTCGCTCTCTACAGTATAGAAATTATACTGTGAGAGTGGAAAAGAATGCAATGTCATGTATATACGACAAGGTCTATGTGCTCGAGAATGGTGTGACTGTCCTACCCCATGGTCACTATCGTATTTTAGACCGAGTTGAATGCATTGACTATCGCAATCAACTTGGTCTAGATAAATTAACCTAATCTGACTAACCACTAACCACCCAACCTATTCATTAATTAACTAATCCCAATCTCACTAGCTTAACCTAACCCACCCACTAACCTGTAGCAGCCGTCGCAGTGACCGGACAACTATTGTAGTGTTTTTTTCCACCGCCGCTCCCGGGGGGAGGGGGGGCCCTTCCCACGGCCGCCCCGGGGGGGGGGCCGCCCACGGCCGGCCGGCCTTCGGCCCCGCGACCCCCCGGGGGGGGGACACCACCTTTAAATTCATAATGTTCAACTGTGCTATCAATTTTCAAGTGTTTTTTTCAAGTGTTGTTTTCAAGTGTTTTTTTGTTGTACAAAAAAGTGTTGTTGTTGTTGTTGTACAGAAAAGTGTGCTACTCTGTGCTAATGTACATAACGTGATGTTGAACAAAAAAAAAGTGTTTTTAAGACAATAAGTGTTGTACAGATAGTGTTAGTGTTGATGGACAAAAAGTGTTTTTTATTTTGACTACCATGAAATTTTGTCAACTGTTCTTGTTGAACAAGTGTTATTTTTATCGTTGTT
Organism: Artemia sp. Qi Xiang Cuo; assembly: GCF_049724085.1. NCBI lineage: Eukaryota > Metazoa > Arthropoda > Branchiopoda > Anostraca > Artemiidae > Artemia > Artemia sp. Qi Xiang Cuo. The sequence continues at coordinate 52,370,702 of NC_142797.1, read as the reverse complement.
CATGTTGACTGCAAATATTTGTTTTCATGCAGTGTCGAAATAAATGCTGCAATGAAATATTGTTTTTTTTGTTGTTCTTGAATAGATAGATCCATGTGGGAAAATTGCTAATTATTCATTGAGCACAAATGATTTAGAGTTAGTTGCAGTCCGACTGTTGTCCCCAACAGCAGCAGCATGTATAAATTTAAAACACCCTTCGGATCAGTTCTGTGTGGTCCCTCAATGTCTGGGAAAACAACGCTTTTAGCTAGAATAATTCAAAATTGCGATAAAATGTTTTTGGAAAAACCGAAAAAAATCTACTATTGCTATAGTATTTGGCAGGAGTCCTATGATCAAATAAAAGCTATTGCCACAACCATACCAATACAATTCATACGGGGACTTGATGTTTTCAATAGTATTGAATCAAACTCGTGGCTGATCATTGATGATTTGGCTGAATCCATTGAACAGTTCTCACAGGAAATGTTACAACTGTTCACTGTTCGCTCCCACCATGAACACATTTCCGTAACCCTAGTTCTACACAATCTCTTTCATCAGAGCAAATGTATGCGAACCCTTGCTTTGAACTGCACCATCTATATTATCTATCAAGTCGTTAGTGATTCTAGCTCTCTCATAACTCTCAATAAGCAGATTTACCCCGGCACCCCTAAATTTCTATTGTCAGCGTAAACTCAGGCGACTAGCAAGCCCTAGGGTTACATTTTGCTGGATCTTAATCAGAGCACGCCCGAGAATCTACGTGTAGTCACCGATATTTTCAACAATGAAATTACAGTATATCTTCCGGTGCACAGTAGAAAAGACTATTAGTCGCCATTATGACACTGAAGAAACTACACGAACAACGGCATGTGTTTTCCGTTTTAAGCACTTCAAAACCCTTGCTTAGGAAGGCTATACTCAAACATGGGGTTGACAATGATTTAATCAATATATTATATTAAATTTTTTCAATTTTAACTTAGGCAATATTAAACAGGAATTATGTTTGTAGAAACACGAAAACCAAAAAGGTGTCCCGGTTCGGCGCCTGGTCCTTAATAAAAAAGTGTCAAAATATTAAATGAACACGGCTCCTACAGGCGGGTGGTAGCTTCTTCACACTTTTACTGCCAATAGTTGCAGGACTTGTAAACAGTTTTCTCTAGGGAGAGAATGGCAAAACCATATAAATTGACACCATTTGAACTTTTCCTCTCGCCCATCGAACATTTTGAAGACAATCTAAGCAAATTTATTAACGATGAGAATATTGCCGATGACAAAAAACTACTTTTACTTCAAGATGCATTGTGACGTGTGGACAAACATAAACCTTATCGTGAGAGACCAGCCACTGATCCCTCTAAACAGGAAACATCTCCTCAAGATTCTGCAGCAGCACTGCAATCAAAGGAAAAGGAATTGAATTTGATTGTATTGAAAATTGGAAACATATTGCCACTCACATATCGAGAACAGAGTAAAAGAGTATTATCCTATCTCATGTTGGAAACTGGTGATCAAGTTCAAGTCAAGAGCACAGGGAAACGATTTATAATTCAAGGAAAAAGTTATAATCTAGTTGATTTAATTTGTGATATGGTGACGAATCGTAAAGGACTTTTATCCTTTGACGATAGTCTATACACCTTTCTGTATGTATCAAACTTTCCCAAAAGTCTTATTGGCAATAACAAAATTCTAAAGAAACTAAGAGAATATAGTCCACCAACAACACCATTTAAAAAAGAAGAAGATTCAATATTTGAAGATGCTAGCAGCGTCCCTGATTTTACAACACCTGTGGCTGCTAGTCAAAAGCGAAGACGAATTGAGTCGCCCACCAGTGTGCAAAAGGGGAGTGGACATTATACTACGTGTTTACGCTCAAAATGGATGAAGTTTTGAAAGGTGTCTATGAAAATATTGACGAAGCGGGGAGTTTAAGTTCTCCCAAAACGCATTTCAAAGCTGTCTCCAGCACCAGCACATTAAAAAATGTAAAAGAATATCTAAAAAATGAAGCGAGGTAAATATTATATCGAAATCATAGGCTTTGCAGCAACCAATATCGACAAACTAATGGGCTTTTCCCTCTGCATATAATGCAAATGGATTTTTTAACTCTAGATACACTTCAACAACGTCACAATGCGCCCTACAAATATTTTCTGGTGGCAATCAGTATCTTTAGTCGCTATGCATATGCCATTCCACTGCGTTCAAAGAGAGGTGTTGAAGTTGCTAGGGCCATTGAAAGTATTCTAGAACAGGATTCGTACAGAAAAATTCAATCGGATCGTGGCAGTGAATTTGTTAATCCCCATGTGCAAAAGGTTCTTTTGAAATATAATACAACACTTTATCATAGTCACAGCCCGATAAAGGCTGCATTGGCTGAACGATTAATAAGAACTATTCGTCTATTAATTTCAAGATATTGTACCCTGAAAAAAACACCGACTTTTATTCATGATTTAGGTAAAATCATGCAGATTTACAACCATCGACCCCATTGATCTCCGTCCAACTCAAGCCCTCGGGATGTTCATTACAATGAAAATACATTTGATACTTTTCTAAAGAAATACTCCAAGGGTTAAAAAGAGAAAAAAAGAAGAAATTCAATGTTGGTGATACAGTTCGAATTAATAAAACCACCAATATTTTTGAAAAGGGGAATTATTTATGGAGCACTGAACTTTTTAAAGTGTCCAAAATCCTGGACACCGAGCCCACGACATATCGACTGCGAGACACCAAAGATGATGAGATTCTCGGCGGTTTTTATGAATATGAACTGCAAAAAGTTAGAAACACTAGTGAAATTTATCAAATTGAAAAGATATTAAAGAGTCGTACACGCATTGGCAAGAAACAGTTGCCTGTTCGCTGGCTAGGATACAGCTCAGATTTTGATTCTTGGGTCAGTGCTGAAGATATTGACAATGTCTAATGATTTTTATGTGACTTTAATGTCCAATGTTTCTGATCCTCTCTACAATGACTTGAATAGAACAAGTGATTTCTGGACGAAACTCTCCCCCGCCATTAAATTCGAGGACAACGGAAAGTATGAAGTGGCTCTTGTCGACTGTATTCTCAAAAATACCTATGACATCCTGAGAAATGAACTTAAATATGAAATAAAAATTAGACCCTATGATTGGCCGCAACCACCAACAGGTGATCAAGAACAAATTCAAAAAATCAATTGGATGGATTATCCATATATTGAATTACCCTACGAGAAACTCACCTGTATGAACGATTTATGTCGTTCTATTAATAAAAGAATTTCCGCTCGTTAAAAGGGTGCTTTTCATTTCAACTATACAAAGGAGGAGGGCAAGATCTACATTAGTTCACCTATTGCCAGTGAAAAGGTTATTCTCAACGATAATCTAAAGGATGTTCTTGGCTTTAAGCTCAATATAATCAATGGCAAAAGTGCCGGAAACACTAATTTCATTTTCGCTGACTACCCACCTGCCTTCTCCAAAGACACCTGTATATTTGTCTTCGCTTCATTTATGGAAACATATCGGGTTGGTAATTAAATTGTCCCCCTCCTACGAGTTCTTGAATGAAAAACCAATCAAGAACATATTCACCACTACAATATAAAGCATCTTCAGTATATTCCCGTAAACACTTCCTATTTGGAACTCTGTAAGTTAAGACTAAGAACTGAATTGGGTGATCCCATAGCAATTTCAAAAGGTTTGGCTGTGATTACATGCCATTTTCGACCCATCGTTCAAAAGCAAGATGTCTAATAAAAAACTGGTATTCACTTGTCCTGATATTGACTGCTATGTTAATACTCTTGGCCCAATACAACTGGGTAATAGAATGGAGTGTTGCAAGGATCGCTCGTCAATGTCTGGATCCGGTCTGGGCAGGTGGTTGGATAAGCTTTTTTGATCTTCATTACCACTGGCCAGAAAATATCTTGTACCGGTTGCAAAAGATTTTGCATCCTCTACACTACATGATTGGGGCTCAAGCAAGGATTTTAAAAAGAGTGCTACGGAAAATCTTAGGTCCAGTGCGCGAACCCTTGGCGAGAGATTAAAAAAAAATTGTAAAGGTTTAAAAAAGTCAAGAAACAACGCATCTCTCATCAGTCTCCACTCAGGTTGGAAACGAAAGACATCATCCCTCCTGTCAAAGAAAAGAAGAAAAAAACCGACACGTGCTGTAAACAGAAGCCCCATGAAGAATAGAAATGTCCTAAAATGTCCTACCTACCACATATGGATTCTCAACCTTCAATCACCGCCTCATTGAATCTATTCAATGCCGAGAATGTTGATGTGAGTGTCAAGCATGGATACCTTGAACAATTTTATCCACAACAACCCCTCTCCGATAATATCCACTTTCAAATTTATTCCAATGAAGACTACTTTATGGACATGTCCTGAACATTTATAGATTTGCAAATGAAAGTCTGGAAATCCGATAATACAATGCCGATTCGGGCCGATGGAATATCCTATGAAAATTGTATACTACATAATTTATTTCGTCAAATTAGTGTCTACATCAATGGCACACTGGTGAGCACAAGCAACAATCTCCCAAATTATACAAGCTATATGCAATTCAAGGTGATGACACCCAAGTCATACAAGGAATTGAGAAGCACCTCCATTGGATATGAATATATTACTAATACTGATAGTACAGATGCACTTAAAAATGCTAAAACTATTGAATTACATATAGTTGGAAAAATATATCATGAAATATTTAATATACCCCAATGGCTGCCGCCCAATTTTAAAGTGGATATAAAACTAGCGCTTGCACACTCCAATTTCATGTTGAGAAAAGAACTTGCTGCCAATCCTGATGTAAGTCTCTCCCTCACCTCGGCAATACTTCAAGTACGCAAACAACAGGACATGAGTTCTGTTGCTTTGGCCGTGGAAAAACTGAGAGCCAATGGCAACAATATTAAACTACTTGTTCCTCATACAATCACCAATCAACGTCATATTGTAATGGGCTCACGCACCTTCACCGATTCATCCTTTATCAATGGTGAAATCCCGTCACAACTAGCGTTGGCATTTGTAAAAAGCGCCAGTGCAATAGGATCATGGACTGAATGTCCACATAAATTCGAGATGTTTCGACTTTCATCTCTTGTGTGCAAAGTAAACGGCATCCCACTCTACAATCTATCTTTTGATAAATCCTATAGAACATTGTACGAGTTGACCATGCAAACCCTAGATCATGACTCCCAACTATTTGAAAATGGTATAACCGAAGATATGTTTGCTAAAACACTTGGTTTCACTGTATTGAATTTTTTATGTACATTGGATATGTCGGGTATAGTTTGTATAGGGGGTGTACGTTTAGAGTTTACATTTACCGACCCAGTGGCAGAGATTATAGCCATAATCTCACTAAATCAATATGAAACCTATTGGGAAATCACTCCCGAAGGCAGCGTTCTACTAGACTTGGCACCATGAACACCAGTCAAATAATCAATGTATTTAATATGGACCCCTACATGTCCCAGCACAAATCCTATTGTCTGCCCTCGGACTATCTTGGAAAAATTCAACGTGTCAACAATACCTTGATTATTATTAATAGCAGTCCGTCGACTGTGCTGACGGGTCATTGGCTGTGCATCTTTTAAACAATGAAGACGATTGAATTTTTTGATCCTCTTGGTCTACCCTATACATTCTACACACCTCACATCAGCAACTATATTGAGAGCAGTGGGAAAACTATTATTCAAATCGAAAGAGGGTGCAGGATCTAACGACTAAGAGTTGTGGCTTCCAGGCACTACTATATTTTGTGTTCCGATGTCGTGGCTATACTTACAAGCAGTATCTCCACATTTATGTTGACAATCCACGTCTGAATGACTTTCTAGTGGAAATTATCCTCTCAGACCTATATGGTATTGATTTCAGTGCCCTAAGAGTAAAGTGCTTAAAAAATGTTTGTGAATTTGTTTAATAATAAAATGCATATATATACAACAATGTCTTTAAATCTCCACTTTAGATTTCTTCATCTTCGATGTATTGGCAACTGTCGTGAACCACTAATGCTGATAAATCATTTGGATTCACTGTATATTGATCTTGATTGTCTGCAAAGTCAGGGTCACATTTTCTACAGTACAATGTAACTTCACTCTTGTCATATCTCTTTGTATAGTCAATGATACTATTTGCATTCATATTATGAAATTCACGAGTTTCAATCTGTCTATTTGAAGCAATATCACATACAATGTTTTCAAATGGTGAATCACATTCGGTAACTGACAAATAAAAATCACTTGGTTTATAGTGATAGTAGGTGGTGTCATCACAACGATGACGTAGAAACCAAATTGTCTTGTTACCCCAACAGTTGAATCGTAGACCAGATTCCTTTTCCCGGAATAATTTAAATCCACGACGATACCAATCTCGTAGAAATAAACTAAAATCACATTTGGGATTCTTTCCAATCATAGCGGGGTAAGTATTCTCCCACTGATCACATTTATCATAGTGACAATTGGAGCACAGGTGTCCTCTAGGGTGAGAGTCACACACCTCCTCAAGACATGAATTACATCCTTTAATTTGTACTGCATAGCCTCTATGTAATTTACAAGGATTACATAATTTACACTTTTCACTATAGTCATCAATAATTGTACAAGTCTCACATTGATTCCAACTGCCAAGAGTGTACATGCACAAGGGACATATATAGAACATTTTTTTGTTTCCGATGTCAACTCACTCACTGCTAAAACGAAACTGATCCTCTTCGTTCGATAAATTCAATGAGAGGGAAACGGTGGGAGAGAGGAGTAGCTCTGTGACGTTACCTCTTTCGAATGATGGGGGGAGCTATCTACATTGAATCCATTAGCAATGTTTTCAAAAGTATATCCACGATATGATTCTGCTTTGTTCCAATTAATATATCAATAAAATGACTATAAGCATTTGAATCACATTTTAAAAGTTCCATAAAATAGTCCAATGGGGGGGAATCACTCCTCATTATATTGTCAAGTGTTCCCTGACGAGAGAATATCCTGCGTTGAAGAGATAACTCGAGAAAATCATCATCCAAAATCAAATGTTTTTCCATAAACACTAGATTTGATCTAAGTCTCTCTTTCTCAAATTTATTCATTTTTCGATCCTTTCACTCTGACTGCTGACTCTAGACTGACCCTGATTCGTTAGCCCTAACCAGAAAAGAAAGAGAACATTTTCGATTTCGAAACAATTTTATTGAATAATTACAACAACAACAACAACAACCTCAATAATATATAGCATGTATAATTAGTGATACTGTTTATTGTCTTCAATATGTTTCACCAATGCACTTAAAGCCCTATGAAGTCTATTCACATGCGCTATATCAACTTTAGTGGCAAAACATAATTGATCTTCCATTTTAAATTTGCTCAAGGATATCACATATCTTGCATATACTGCATCCGATTCCAGACAAAGCCGTGACCCTTTCGTGATTTCCATCGCAATGTTTGGTGCTCTTGTACTATTATCATCAACTCCACTATCAATTTCTAATATGGTAATCATTCCACTCATCGCCATCAACACAAATATATATCCAAATGAGTAAAGTCAAACTGTTCTTCTTCTTCTCACTCCTTGAATTCTATTCACAGACTAATAAAACTATAACAAAAATCCTTTCTTTATATTCACTCTGCTGCTCATATGTAAACAAAGCCCTCTGATTGGGTGAGAAGGAAACATGTGATCTAACTGTTTCCAGGAAACTCATAACATTTGGCTTGAACAACAACATCAAATACTATTTCTGGATTATCCATAAAACAGACATGAAAAACATCAAATAGATCGAACAACACACATAACCACCCATGAAAACAGACAAAAATGTAAGAAAATTTCTATTTTTCAAATTCTCACTCACAAAAACCATAAAACATCCATAATTTGATGTTGATATCCGAGAAATACATCAAATAAATCGATCAACACACATAACCATCCATGAAAACAACCATAAATGTGACAAAATTCCTGTTTTTCCAAGTTAGAAAATTCCTGTTTTTTCGTTCTCACTGAGAAAACCATATAACAGAGATGAATTTCTGATGACATCCTTACATGTTACATAGTTCCTGTTTTTCAAATTCTCACTGAAAAAAACCATTAGACATACATGAAAAACATCAAATAAATTAACCAACACACATAACCCTCCAAGAAAACATACATAAATGTGATAAAATTCCTGTTTTTTCATTCTCATTGACAAAAACCATAAACCACGTGGGTCTATGCCAATATATGGTGTTAAAAAAAGTTGTAGGTGGCAGCAGGGGTGAGTCGTCGCGCTGGTACCCCCTCCTCTACTCACTCGGCACGCAACAGGCTTGTAAATATTTGATTCTCAAGTAATTATCATGTTATTCTTTAGTCATAAGTTATGAGGTGGTAAATTAGCGATTTTAGCTGATTTGATAAGTTCTGGCGTGAATTCAATCCCTCATTCCTGTTTATCCTCCCACAGAATCGAAAAATTTATAAGATTTGTATTATCCCGGGAATCATAGTGATTCTCGTCATTTCTTCTAATCTAACCATAGATTTCTTTAACAATTTAGTGTGATTCTTGCTTTCACTTGTCTTTTAACAGAGGACTTCATTGTCTATCATTTTAACCGAAAATATCGTTGAATATCACTTTCATTGGTGATTTGATAGTCTTTGATGCTTTTTGTCGAATGTCTCCTAGCCACAGATATCAGTAGTGAGTGTTTTTTGGATTTAAGCGCACTAATAGGTGCTACTCTTTTCTTCTATACTAGTTTAAGGTCGCGAAGATGTTTAACGGTGATTCCCTCAAAACTTTATTACGCACACCTGTTTGCTACGTAATATAGGATTGTTTACCTATGCAAACTTATTAAAGCTGACGTAATCTCAGGGACTTCTTTTGGTTCCTGGGATCCTTATAATCCAGTGAAAACAGGTTTCGACGGTCATGCGTGACTTGTTAAATTTATTGAAGATGATGTAATCTCATATGACATGTTTTGCTAGAGCTCACGGGCCGCTAGTCAAGGGCGAACAGTAGTTGTAGCGGAGGATGACACAAAAGTAGGTGTTACATAATATTTATGGGGGTTTTTTCTTCAAGACAATCTTTTCAGAATGTCTCGGACATTTTAAAGACATTTCAAAACGGTTTCTAAGACATTTTTCTTCAAGACGTTTTTCAAGAAGTTTCAAGACATTTCAAGACGTATTTTAAGACATTTTTCTTCCAGACGTTTACAAGACGTTTCAAAACATTTCAAGACATTTTTTCAAGACGTTTTTCTTCGATAGTTCTTTTTGTTCAAGATTTTTTTTCTTTAAGACATTTTCTTCGAGATTTTTTTTTTATTCAGTGCATTTTTTTAATCAAGACATTTTCTTCAAAATTTTTCATCTCAGAGAACCTTTATAATCCGTCACCAAATTTTTCAGTCCGCTGTAGGAATCGAACGTAAGATCAGAGACTCCCCAATCGAATGGTGCCTTAGATACCTGAACCAACAAATCATTCCTATTATTAGATTCTTGAGAATAGATTCTATATGATAGACCATTTCTCATTCGGTGAATTCTCTACACAGTTTCTGGATCGATAACCTCCATATTGCCTTTCTCGGTGAGCTATGGATTGCATGTTTCTAATCTCCGGAAATAATTCGAATGGAGGGGAGAAAATAGATTACTGACAATAAGTTTAGGGGATATTATTGTTGTACGTTTGATACAAACGTGGATGTTACATTATAGTTATGTAAATTGAAATGAGATTGATGCTGTTATTTATTTGATGTATTGCCCAGAGCAAATGATGAAACCATTGGATGAAATAACAAGAAATTATTTACTATCCATAATCAATGATCGTTCTTAACACGTGACACTCTGTGTCTCACGCGTTGCAATTCAAGCAAGAATTCATTTTTTTGTCACACACCTTCATATTTTTTAAGCAAACGCAAATCGTTTTGAAGGATGGACTTGATTATTTTCATCTCATTTTGAGCAAAATCACGGTTTGAAACATTGATTTGTATATTTTCTTCAATTTACGAACATCAATACACTTTTTTCCCGATCGTGGCAATATGTGGCTGGCCTGTTGCGCCCCTGTGATGCATATTATCATTCCTAAGGCATTTTTCAGATATTTTGTTGATAAAAAATATGCTTGAAATTCAATGGTTTGTGTTTTTGCAAGCCAACCCTCCGTGTTTCTCACCATGGCATTTCAAGCCTTTGTAAGGTAAACTTCGAAAGTTTAGATTTTCGTTTTTTGTTTCTTTCTTTTTCTTCTTTTTTGTTTAGCACTGAGGACGACTTGGCGGGGGTCCTTCTCCAAATATTTTCTTATTTCTTCTATTTCATGGTTCGCCAATGCCTGAAAAAATCCTCGTTTTTTCACCCTTTTTGATTTTATTTTTCATTTTGTCAGTTTCTTTCTTCTCTGAGTTTCATTTGTCATGTATAGCCAGTGTGGTCTAAGAATGTATTTACGTGTCACACTATGGCTGGCCCGTGGCAGACTCTGGCAAACACTATTATTCCTAAAGCTTTTTCAACCATTTTCCTACAAAAATAACCGTATAAACTAAACTGACCACTATTTTACTTGAACAGCGAGATTTTCCATTTTGTTGTTACAATGTGATAGTCCAAGGCAGTTTACACCCTAGGCATCCTCTGGCACACAATATCATTTTTAAGGCATTTTCAGACATTTTCTTGATATAAATCATGCTTTATATCCATTGGTTTGTGTTTCCGCAAGCTAACCCCTCCCTAATGCCCCCATGGCATTTCACTCCACCATAGAACACTCTGGCTGGCCCGTGGCACCTTCTCACACTTACTATCATTCCTAAGGCATTTTCAAATCATTTTCTTCAAAAATAACCATATAAACTAAATTGACTATTGTTTATATTTGAACAGCGGGGCTTTCCATTTCATTGTAAGAATTTGGTAGTCAATGACAGTTCACGCCACCGTGGCACACTATTGAAGATTCATTGTGGAACGAGAATACTAAAAGATGAAGACAAAGGATTTTATTGTGCATACAAGTTTTATTAATAAACAAATTTACAAACATTATTAAAACACTTTATTCTGAGGGCACTGAAATCAATATTACACATATAGGGAAGGGATGTTTTCAACTTTTAAATTAAAACCTTCTAAAATATACAGAAATTATCTTCTAGAAACAGGGCAACACCCTAAGTGAATATTAGATATGGCTCTTAAGTTTTAACATCGCTTCTTACTTTTAGCAAAGCATTTGATCTATTTCAATATCTTTTCGTCTTCAATTCTGTATTTCCTAAGTGTTAAAAAGGGCATAGAATTTAAAACATATTATTGAATGGGCCATTTCCTTATTTCTAGTGATTTTGTAAAAATTGGTTTCACGACGGCAGCCTGTGGCACCCATCATCATCACCTAAACGTTTTCTGACGTTTGTGTTTTCTGAACAGTGGGAGCATACCAGTTGGTTTTTAGATCGTGATACTCTATGGCAATTCCCATCCGTTGAGACTCTGTAGCTGGACTGTAGTAACCTCTGCACACATTATCATTCCTAAAGCATTTTCAACCATTTTTCTACAAGAAAAAAACACACAAACTGTATACACTAAAATTGATGGTTTCAACTTTAAGAAAAATTGCCAATCTAATTTCTTCTGATCACTCGTGGCAATACAAGCTATCGTGGCATTCTATGGCTTTTCCGTGGCACCCTCTCGCACCCGTCATCATCAGTTAAACTTTTTGTGATGTATGAATATCCTGACAGATATTTTTTATTTGACCACCGGGAACACACCATTCCATTATTAGATCGTGATACTCTATGGTAATTCCCATCCTGTAATACTCTGTGGCTGGCTCGTGGTACTCTATGGCATCTATTAACGTTTCTTACGTATTTTCAGACATTTTCTTGATATAAATCATGCCTTAACTCCATTGCTTTGTGTTTTTACAATCCAATCATAATCACTTTCTCCCGTAAGCATTTTCAGATTTCTAGTTCTTGAACTTTTAGGTAGTAGTATGGGGTCTCTATATCCAAACGGTTACTAGCCCCACGGATGTCTATACAAGCGTTTAAACATTCTATTTGGGATCCGTTATTTACCTTGTCTGTTCTAGGAGGGGGCTTTACCCCTCAAAAACTTACAGAGTAATAACATATTCTATACAAGCGTTTAAACATTCTATTTGGGAGCCGTTATTTACCTTGTCTGGGCTTTACCCCTCAAAAATTTACAGGCTAATAACATATTCTATTTCAGCCTAATATATTCTTTTTCAGTACGTAGTCATAAGTGTTTCAATGGGGAAATAAGTAGTTATTATTTTTTAGGTTCACCTAATGGTTGCCCCTTGACCCTAAGGATATAGACCCCTCTTGCACCCCCTAATGAAAATGATGGGCCTGTGGTACTCTATGGTACCTATTTACATTTCTAAAGCATTTTCAGACATTTTCTTGATGTGAATCATCTTTTAATTCCATTGTTTTGTGTTTTAGACCAAATCATATTACCCCCCCCCCCCTGTAAATTCCGGTTCCGCCAGTCCCCTCCCCTCCCCATGGTTCTGACTCTACCAATTCCGCTCTAAGTGCCATCGGTTTCTGGATTTCTTGTGCGGTTCCTACCCTTGGTACTATATGGTAGGGCTTCAAAAATACCTAGTTTATTGTATGTTCTCGATCGATATAAATTTTGCGGGCACGCTAATTGAACCTAAAAGAATCTTAGCTTCAAATCACTTAAAATAATGTAACCTAGGTAAAAAATTTGTTTGGTTACAGGTATTTGGATGGCGGTAGATTGGCTGTGGGTACCCTTGGTGTATCAGGTTGTCAGCAGTTACCCGAGGGGACTTGCAGGGTGTCCTATAGTGCAGTGTTGCTACTACGAATTTTCAAAACCTGTGAAAAAGTGCCAATAAACCTGTGCAATTCGTCAAAAAGCCTGTGATAACTTTTAAAGCGTGTTCCGGTCTTCTTACTACAGTTTACTTTTTGTACTCCGATGTAGCAACGATAGAACGTTACTAGCAAAGATACTTATGCCTGGGAAGATCCGGCTGGCCTGAAAACACGTAATGGAAAATCAAGAGGATTGCTACTTAGCGGTCTGTTACCTGCATGAGTTATGCAAGTATTTCCAGCTTTGCTATTAACGCTACCTATAAATTGAATGTACTTCTTTTTCAATTTCAATAGATGACGGGAAGATATCGTCATGCGAATGTCAATAGATTGAAATTTCATATTGATACCGCTACCTATCTTAGTCGAAAAGTAAAGAACAAATCATCGAGGGTCATTTCCACTTTGATAATTTCATTAGTTATTCAAAAAAGATGCGAGTCGTTGATCGTCGGTAGATATGAAGGATCTTCGGCTGGGACAAGGTCCAAATGGCTGTAGTAACGAAATGTCTATTTTGACCAATGATGACCAACATCGCTTTAAATTTGAATATATTATTGTTCAATCCACATGGAAAACATGTGATCACGTCCGCATTGTTTTATGCATCGTGTAATTGCACTTTAAGTTCACACACATAGGATTTTCCTTAAAGATCATTTGCAAACCTGACAGAAATTCCATTTCCCAGACTGGAAATCTTTTCGCAATTCCAAGCAGGAACTATTGGTTCGCACATTTTCTTTCAAATTCTGTAAGTTTCACCCCATAGCGCAACTCATGATAAAAAGGGATAGACTGGCAAATTAAGTTGCTTTGATAGGAGTTCGCAAGATAATGGAAAGCAAAATAAAAGATTTAGTTTGTTGCAAAACAACTTTTTTAAGTGGTTAAAATTGTTTAACAACTCCTCTATCTTGCCGTTTTCTTAATATTTAAAAGTAGCCCTGAGCTATTTAAGGCAATTGTAGGGAGGAATTATCTAGCTAAATTATCTTTACTGCATTTTTTTAAAATTTAAGTTAAAATCATGCAGTGTTCCTAAATTCTGAACATTTCCAAACCTGACAGACAAGAAATCTGAGTTTAAGGAATTGTTCTTAACAAACACAAAGCAAAACTTCTTGGAGAAGTAAAATTAGTTGGTAGATCATAAAAAAAGAAAGGGGACATCCACATCAACGCGTTAATTTTGGCCGAGGTCTTAAGCCATCGCAAGACATCAAACTTGGTCACCCACGTACAGCTCTATATCACTTAGGTGACGATATCACAAATATCAAAAGGGTGACAGGGGAATGAATTTCACGTTATCACAAATCACATTTTCAAAACATTCCTCATGTTTTCTTAGAAACCACGCTAAATTTTGATGATACAAGTACAATTTCTGACATCTTCTTATTTGAAGTAATGGGTACTGAAACGTAGCCAGCCACGTTTGTTTTGCACATAAGGTTTAACCTCTTGCATATGATCCTCAAGTAAATGCTGTGACGTTTTCGAATGAAGAAAAAAACAATTACCACTACTACAGTTCTTCAAATCTTGGCAAACGTGATTGGCATAAAAACACCAAAAGCTTATCGGTTGATATAATGATATTGATTGACATGTCACAACTGATCCAAGTCATAATTGGTTGATTTGATTGGTTGATATAATGATATTGGTTGATAAATCACAACTGATCCGAGTCATGGTATTATAACTTAAGAAAAAATGAAGTAAAACACACTACAATGAAATTAACCGAACAGAGAGACCAAAGGATGATGAGGGGAAAAACTACAAAGAGCTGGTCCGAAGAGCCTTCCATGCAGCACGATCAACTTTTATTTTACATCGAGGACTTCAAACTTACGAATTATTTTGCCATTACTATGCCAAGGGGGGAAATAAGGTAAAAATTTACAATATCTGAAATTAAAAGAACGGATATGTTTAACATATTGCTTCTTTAAAAGGAATAAAGACCATAAAGGTAAAGAAAAGAATGATCACAAAAAGTAGAGTATAGCCTACCCAGTGCACGTCTGTTACACTTCCCTCGATTTGCAGCAATCTTAAAATAATCCAATTGAATTTTCTTTTTTAACATCACGAATAGTGTGCTGGCGTAGGTTAGAAATTGATTTAGTAACAGTGATAGCCAACCATCAAAAAACAGGATCAGAGGGTATAGAAAACCCCAACAAACCAAAGGAACATTAGAGGAAGTTGGACCATTGAAGAGTAGAAACCCACACTTCTCAAAATTAAGAGAAAGACTACTCTACTCAGTGTCAGAATCTGAGTCTGAGGTGTCAGGATCTGCACGACGAGGATCTTCTTTATTACAAAGTACCTCTCTCCATTTGATAGCCTTATCTATTAGATCACTTGGAACAGTCCAGGAAGCGGCTTTCCCAACTAACTGTTTGGTCATCATCAATGCACCAACTCTCCCGATTTTCAGCTTGTTATGCAGTCTCGATTTCATATGTGACAGGACAGAGAACTGTTGCTCTGCAACAGTGCTTGAATGGGGAAGACAACAGAGGTGCAACATAAAGATCGCCAGATCAGCAAACTTTTTTGTCACCAATACCATTCCTTAGATAAAAAATACTCTTCCAGAAAGCAGATCTTGTCGAAATCAACTCGGTTCAATCTGAGCTCTTGCAGCTGACGGTCAATACTTTCTTTCTTGCGTTCTAAAATCGTTGCGTCACTTCCCCGAAGCGTAGAAAAGGGCACCAGATTACGAATAATGCTCAACTCTTCAGATCTGAGTGCAACACAGGGTTCTAAAATCTTGAGATCGGACAAAATTGGGTCTTGCCAGCTTATTCTTTGTCTTATCTGCTTGCAGATTTCCACTGTCACATAAAGACAAAAATATTTTTCAGACTATCAGAGGGGACTACCTCGAAGAAGTCCGAGCCCCAGCGTCCTATAAGCAACAGCTTTTTTCACTTCTCACTGTTTCTTGCTTTGTAAAATTAGCCATTTCTCATTGTTTCTTACCTTGCCACTAAGCTGGAATATAAACACAAAATAGAAATATATACCTATACAGCATGTTTCAGCTTTCAATTCAATTCACAATGTTGAGTTGACATCACTTTTGGTGACTAATCAGCATGTTTCAATTCAATTCAAAATGGTAGTTTCAAATGGCTCTAATTTATGATTAATGCAATGAAGCTCTAGATTTATTGATCAATAGATGTCATGTCAAAACCACTAAAAATAATCCGTCAATGTGAGCTCTACAAAATTCAACTTTTATCAGAAAATTAGGTCATATTAGGAGCCTTTAGCACAAAAACCGGTGACTTTCTACCATTCTGTGGCAAAAACCTCTGAACCTGTGACCGTCAAAAAAACCTGTTAAGTTTCACGTAAAATGAATTACTGTCGCAACACAGCTATGATGCCCTTCAAATGACATAACCATTGGTAATAAATCATTTCAATTGTCTATGTCAACCTCATTATCAGTATACCATGTCCAAATCTAATATGAACCTGTTAATAACTCCTTCAAAACTACAAAATCGAGTATGGTTTCTCGCGGTACTTTCCTTGATTTAAGTTTCTTTCTGGCATGCAAGATCAAACATTCCCTTTTAAGAAGGTAGTTGTAAGACAAATCCTTGATTTAAGTCTGAAATTTTTGCCAATTTAAAAATCTATTGCCCTATGATTCCCCCTAAAACAATATTCAATGAACAGAATCATTTGCTAATAATCTGTCAAATGTAGATACGAATCATTTCAAGTTGTCTTTGTTAACCTGTTTACCGTTCTACCATGTCCAATTCTAGTATGAATTTGTTAATAATACCCTTAAATTTCAAAATCAAGGAAGGTTTCTCAGGGTACTTTCCTTGATTCTAGCTTCTTTAACATTAAACATTCCTTAAAATAAGCCTGAGGCTTATTTAAAATAATCAAATCCTTCATTTAAGTCTGCAATTTTTTTCAATTTAACATTCCACTGTCCTATAATCCCTTTCAAATAATATACAAGTGAAAAAAAAACAATTTTCTAATGAATCATTTAAATTGCCTATGTCGACCTCATTAGTAGTATACCATGTCCAAACCTATTTCAACCTGTTAATAATCCCTTCAAAGTTCAAAATCAAGAAAGGTTTCTCAGTGCAGATTCCTTGATTCAAGCTTCTTTCTAACATGTAGCATTAAGCATTTCCTTAAAAAAGGCAATTTGCAAGATAAATCCTTGATTTAAGTCTCAGATTATATCGGTAATATCGGTATCAGTTCCTATTTCAGGTAGTTTCAAATGGCTGTCATTTATGATTAATGCAATGAAGCTTTAGATTTACTGATCAATAGATGTCGTCTCAAAATCACTAAAAATAATCCGTAAATGTGAGCTCTACAAAATTCAACTTTTAGCAGAAAAGTAGGTCATATCAGGAGTCTTTAGTACAAAAACCTGTGACTTTCTACCTTTCGGTGGCAAATACCTCTGAACCTGTGACCATCAGAAAAACCTGCTAAGTTTCACAGGAAATCTATTACTGCGGCAATAAAGCTATGATGCCCTTCAAATGATACACAATTGACATAACCATTGGTAATAAATCATTTCAATTGCCTATATCAACCTCATTAACAGTATACCATGTCCAAATCTAATATGAACCTGTTAATAATTCCTTCAAAATTACAAAATCGAGTATGGTTTCTCACGGTACATTCCTTGATTCAAGTTTCTTTCTGGCATGCAAGATCAAACATTTCCTTTTAATTGAGTATTTGTAAGACAAATCCTTGATTTCAGTCGTAAATTTTTGCCAATTTAAAAATCTATTGCCCTATGATTCCCCCTAAAAAATATTCAATGAAAAGAATCATTTGCTAATAACTTGTCAAATGTAGATACAAATCATTTCAAGTTGTCTTTATTAACCTCTTTACCGGCATATCATGTCCAATTCTAGTATGAATTTGTTAATAATACCCTTAAATTTCAAATCAAGGAAGGTTTCTCAGGGTACTTTCCTTGATTCTAGCTTTTTTAACATTAAACATTTCCTTACAATAAGCCTAAGGCTTGTTTAAAATAATCAAATCCTTGATTTAAGTCTGCAATTTTTTTCAATTTAACATTCCACTGTCCTATATTCCCTTTCAAATGATATACAAGTGACAAAAACCATTTTCTAATGAATCATTTAAATTGCCTATGTAAACCTCATTACTAGTATACCATGTTCAAACCTATTATGAACCTGTTAATAATCCCTTCAAATTTCAAAATCAAGAAAGGTTTCTCAGTGCAGATTCCTTGATTCAAGCTTCTTTCTAACATGTAGCATTAAGCATTTCCTTAAAAAAGGCAATTTTCAAGATAAATCCTTGATTTAAGTCTCAGATTATATCGGTAATATCGGTATCGGTTCCTATTTCAGGTAGTTTCAAATGGCTGTCATTTATGATTAATGCAATAAAGCTTTAGATTTGTTGATCAATAGATGTCGTCTCAAAACCACTAAAAATAATCCGTAAATGTGAGCTCTACAAAATTCAACTTTTAGCAGAAAATTAGGTCATATTAGGACACTTTAGAACAAAAACCGGTGACTTTCTACCATTCGTTTGCAAATACCTCTGAACCTGTGACCATCAAAAAAACCTGTTAAGTTTAACAGAAAATCTATTACTGCGGCAACACAGCTATGATGCCCTTCAAATGATACACAATTGACATAACCATTTGGTAATGAATCATTTCAATTGCCTCTATCAACCTCATTATCAGCATACCATATCCAAATCTAATATGAACCTGTTAATAACCCCTTCAAAATTTCAAAATCGTGTATGGTTTCTCAGAGTATATTCCTTGATTCAAGTTTCTTTCTGGCATGCAAAATCAAACATTTCCTTTTAAGAGGGTAGTTGTAGGAGAAATCCTTGATTTCATTCTGAAATTTTTGCAAATTTAAAAATCTATTGCCCTATGATTCCCCCTAAAAAAATATTCAATGAACAGAATCATTTGCTAATAACCTGTCAAATGTACATACAAATCATTTCAAGCTGTCTTTGTTAATCTCTTTACCAGCCTACCATGTCCAATTCTAGCATGAATTTCGTAATAATAACCTTAAATTTCAAAATCAAGGAAGGTTTCTTAGGGTACTTTCCTTGATTCTAGCTTCTTTAACATTAAATATTTCCTTAAAATAAGCCTGCGCATGACCAATCCTTGATTTAAGTCTGCAATTTTTTTCAATTGAACATCCCACTGTTCTATATTACCTTTCAAATGATATACAAGTGACAAAAACCATTTTCTAATGAATCATTTCAATTGCCTATGTCAACCTCATTACTAGTATACCATGTCAGAACCTAATATGAACCTGTTAATAATCCCTTGAAATTTCAAAATCAAGGAAGGTTTCTCAGTGCAGATTCCTTGATTCAAGCTTCTTTCTAGCATGTAGCATTAAGCATTTCCTTAAAAAAGGCAATTTGCAAGATAAATCCTTGATTTAAGTCTCAAATTTTTATTAATTTAACAACCTATTGTCCAATGGGTCCTCCTTAAAAAAATTCACTTCACAGAACCCTTTGCTAATAACCTGACAAATTTAAATAGAAGGGTTCTCCACTTGACTAGCGGCCTGTGAGCTCTAGCAAAACAAGTCACGTGAGATTATGTTATCTTCAATAAATTTAGCAAGTCACGCGTGACCTTCAAAGCTTGTTTTCACTGCGCTATAAGTGTCCCCTGGAACCGAAACAAGTCACGCGAGACTAAGACATGTTCAGTATATTGACATAGGTAAACTATCTCCTATTACGTAACAAACAGGTGCGCGTAATAACGTTTCAAATGAATCACCTTTAAACTTCTTTGTGATCTTAAACTAGTATAGAAGAAAAGAGTAGCGCGTACGCTTAAATCCAAAAAGTCGTCACTATTGATATCGTTGTGGTTCATTTTCGTTCAGCCTTACCTCTGACATTTTCTCCATTTCTTTTGCTTTAGCTGTTCGGATTCATTCATTTTCTTATATAATTTTGCATTAAGTCACACATACTACAGACACATCTTGTTTTTAGGAAAGGAAACGTTACTCAAATCATTGGACTGAAAATATGCATAGCTTTTTGCTTTCTACAGGGTCGAGGCCATCCTGACCTCCATTACATTACTAGTTTGACTATAGGCAAATACAGACAACCGTTATGGATGCACCTCAGGGCTAATTGCCTTCCAATTAGCGCAAGATTTAAAAGATATTCTAAAGAAAGATGTTCCAATGAAGATATATATACTTGCCCTCTTTGCAAAGTTAAAGGGAATTATTCGGTGCATTGCTTAAGCCGGTGCCAGGGGCTCTCTACGATAATAGAATAGACATTTGGAAAAAAATGAGTTGATGCTTCCAGGTGTCTTAAATAGTACGTCGCCTCAGTTTATTTGTAGAATAGCGAGGTATCTGGAAATTTTTTTAACTAAAAAAAAAAATCACACTATAAAGTAAATGTAATGTTTCATTTAAGTGTTTTTTCCAAGTGTTAATTGTTTTCTTTTTTAATAACCGCATTTCCAAGTAATAAGTACTATTATTACGTTAATGTAGTGTTTCACTTAAGTGTTTTACGGTGATCGCTGATCAAACCTTATGCTTTTGTGCCTTTCATTTATGTTATTTTACTGTCTTCATGGCCACTTATCCATTATCTATCTATTGATTGACTATTTCACAATAAGAATCTTACTGTGTTATATTTTGTTTTAATTGTTTGAATAAATGCATTTTCAGCTCTTTCATTAAGAAAGATCTTATTTATTGTTTTAAAATAAAAAGAAAATGAGGACTTC
The DNA here is from genome assembly GCF_049724085.1 of Artemia sp. Qi Xiang Cuo. Lineage (NCBI taxonomy): Eukaryota > Metazoa > Arthropoda > Branchiopoda > Anostraca > Artemiidae > Artemia > Artemia sp. Qi Xiang Cuo. The sequence goes on along the minus strand of NC_142797.1, from coordinate 52,349,799 downwards.
AAGAATCAATGAAACCAGATTTATTTCTGATTGAGGTTTCCTTTGTTTAGAAACTTTAATTGATGTATCCTCCTGGCCTGAAATTTCAATCAGATCAACGTTAAAAAGAAAAGTTTCGTTCTAAGAATCACTGCAACAAATTTGCCAATACGACTAGAATGTTTACTAGGATTGAGACAGTCACTTGGACAAAAGGATACACATATGATGTACCCTTTAGTCTCAGGTTTTAAACCTGAGACTAGTTCTAGTTAAAGGAAATTGTTCTCAGCTTCACAACTGAATTCAATCCCAATTTATGAGGATTAATGATCTACAAAACACTACATTTGCTAAATTTAGAAGAAACTCATTATTATGGCTTAAAATTCTACTCGAATAACAGGACTTTGATTTTCAAAACTGAAACCAGAGAAAAAGAACCTGAAAACCCAAAATTAAGGTGTAATATGGTTTTGTCAAAATCTCAATAAGTGGAACATACTAATGTATGTCCCAGGATATAGATTAGTTTGTTGATCCATCCCTGAAAGTTGCATTTTCTTAACTTAACCCCTTTTCCAAAATAGCACAAAGTAGCTCGTCTAGAATTTTAATTGGTAGTTTTACAATATTATTTATTCTTGTTTTTTTTTTCTTTGTTAGGTACATGTAAAAGTCAAGGCATGTGGGGAGGTAGAATTTGGAATGGTGTTTACTTAATTGGCAAAGGATGGACTGATGCCATGGATGGGAACTATACTCTCTGCATGGACCCTGGAGTAGCACCTAACCAGAAATCCTGCTTAGTATACTCATTCGGAATAGCGAACAACTGGAGCTTTGACGAAGACGCTGAAAAATATGGGTGTGAGGTTTATTCATTCGACCCTTCAATTGGACAAAAGCCTCATATGCACTCAGCCAAAGTTCATTTTTTTGATTATGGTGAGTATTGTGCAATAAAATTTAATCAAGAAACAAAAGAGAAAATGTTTAAGATGTTTTCTAGTCGTACTTCGAATATATAACTGAAATTATTAATTTTTATTGCCTATTATTATTGTTACTGGTGGACTCACAAAACTGATGGCTGCTTCATAGACCCATTATCTCCACACCATAAAATATGTAGCAAACAGTTTGTGATGAACTGTGAGTAAGGAGTGATTCGTCCTAATAGCAACAGAAACACTAAAAACAAGTTTTTATAACACTTTACTCATAAAATAATCTTGTTTTTATAGTAACTCAAATATATAAGGCTCAATAAATTTAAAGTTACCCATCAAGAGCAACAAGCATGAGAAAATTTGCCTGAAATCCGAAAAATTTACAAAACACACCCATAACGGCAAGTGATCTTTCCGATTATTCCACCATCAGAAATATCTCATCAGAGAACCATATTGCAGATGTTTTAAGCCTATATTTGCAAATAAACCCCTATTGATGATGAGTCCTAGTAATTGGATCCATAGCCTAGTTACAACTAATGATCTAATTTCTGCTAAAATTCCAAATACCGACGACCCTGCATAATGAAAATTAGTGTTCATAATCCGTACGTAGCTGAGATAAATCCAAATACCAGTTGTATGATTAATAAAAGTGGAGAATTACAGTACCGCTTTGGTTTTCCGATGCTATACAGTTCAGTTAAATATATAACGAATGATGAAAAATTTATGTATTCCCGTCGTTTTGACCCCAAATCGAATAAAAATAATAAAGAGGAATTTTCGCATGGTCTTGCTGTTTATTGAAGACACTTCGTTATCACCGAGTTACACGTGATAATCGTCATTTTGCCACATATAATGCTTATACTGACAATTTTGATGTGTCATCAATGTTGAATATATTTGCAGGATATGCCCGGTAAAGTATCTATATAAATATATCGACAAAAGACATGATTGCGCTTCAATAAAGATTGTTGAAAGTCAACGGTGTTTGGTTTACAATGAAGAAGACACCTATGTGGAAGGACGCTGCATTACACCAACTGAAGCATGCTGACGACAATTTGGTCACGACATACAGAGAAAGAGTCATGTTGTTCAAAGTTTGAATATTCATTTACCTGGACGATACCAATTGTAAGAAATCAACCTTACCAAGAAGATTCGGTAAATTTTAGACAGTGAGGCTTAATTTTAGAAGCGTCCTTTTGACGTAACCAGGCGTTGAAACAAATGCAAACAAACCAGAAATTTTACTATTACTCGGAAATGCCCAAAACTTGAAATGGAATGGGAAAATGAGTACATAGGAACCACGAATCCTTCGATTGCGTGTCATTGATCGAAATCAAAATGTAAATTATGTTGCTCTTATAGAATGGTTCCATTTGCAAGTACTTCTCTATCACATGAAGGATGCAACAGGTTTTGAAGATTTCCTTACTGTGAATTCTACCCATTATGGGACATACAAACAAGGATGCCAAGCTCGAGGTTTTGCATTAGACGATGAACAGTAAAAATATGGATCGGCATAATACAAAGTGACTTCTGTGATGCAAATGCTCTTCGTTAAGATGCATTTTTTTTGGATATCCTGCAGATCCAAAAGGTCTTTGGGAAAGATTAAAAAAACAGTTCGAAGAGAAGTTTATTGTGCAGGCACAACGAAATAATATATGTCAATATACTGCAAACAAACGGGTCTATCGTATTATTGCATCCAAGTTTAATAGAATGTTAAGAGAAGGTCCAGGTTTTAGTTTTTTGTAACGATATGATATGGATGACATTGAGACATACAAATATGACCAAAACATATAATAGTAGGAAGGTCTCAGAAGGAATGAAACGAACACATGTGCTGCCATCTACAATGGAGTATAACTCCGTAAGAACACCGTATATGGGCATAGCCTCCCTAGGGGAAATGTATTTCCGAGAAATTGATTGCGTAACCTAACCTAACCTCATGAGTTCCGGAACGAACACCATATATGGGCATAGACTCCCTAGGGGAGATGGATTTCCGAGAAATTGATTTGTTGATGTTAGTCCAGGAGAATTGTCTCTGGGCAAAGTTTATTAATGTCTGATGGATGATGTCAAGGTCGATTGATTTGTTGGTGATCGTCCAGGAGAATTGTCTCCGGGCGAAGTTTTTAGCTTAGAGTCTTAGCTTAGAGTTTTAGTTAGAGTTCTAGTTTAGTTTAGTTTTAGTTAAGAGTTTTAGCTTAGAGTTTTAGTTATAGTTGAAGTTTAGTTTAGTTATAGTTAATAGTTTAGAGTTTTAGATTAGAGTCTTAGCTTATAGTTTTAGTTAGAGTTGAAGTTTACTTTAGTTTTAGGAAAGAGTTTAGAGTGTTTGTTAGAGTTCTAGTTTAGTTTAGTAATAGTTAAGAGTTTAGTTTTTAGCTTAGAGTCTTAGCTTTGAGTTTTTGTTGAAGTTCTAGTTTAGTTTAGTTTTAGTTAAGAGTTTAGAGTTTTAGCTTAGAGTTTTAGTTAGAGTTTAAATTTAGTTTAGTAATAGTTAAGAGTTTAGAGTTTTAGCCTATAGTCTTAACTTAGAGTTTAGTTAAGTTTTAGTAGTTTAGTTAAGTTTTAGTTAAGAGTTTAGAGTTTTAGCCTAGAGTCTTAGCTTAGAGTCTTAGCTTAGAGTTTTTGTTGAAGTTCTAGTTTACTTTAGTTTTAGTTAAGAGTTTAGAGTTTTACCTTAGAGTCATAGCTTAAATTTTTTGTTAGAGTTCTAGTTTACTTTAGTTTTAGTTAAGAGTTTAGAGTTTTACCTTAGAGTCTTAGCTTAGAGTTTTAGTTAGAGTTGAAGTTTAGTTTATTTATAGTTATTTTTGAGAGTTTAGAGTTTTACCTTAGAGTATTAGCTTAGAGTTTTTGTTGAAGTTCTAGTTTAGTTTAGTTTTAGTTAAGAGTTTAGAGTTTAGCCTAGAGTTTTAGCTTAGAGTTTTAGTTATAGTTGAAGTTTAGTCTAGTAATAGTTAAGAGTTTTAGCTTAGAGTCTTAACTTATAGTTTTAGTTATAGTTAAAGTTTAGTTTATTTGTAGTAAAGAATTTAGAGTTTAGCTTAAGAGTCATAGCTTAGAGTTTTTGTTAGAGTTCTAGTTTAGTTTTAGTTAAGGGTTTAGAGTTTTACCTTAGAGTCTTAGCTTAGAGTTTTAGTTAGAGTTGAAGTTCAGTTTACTTATAGTTAAGAGTTTAAAGTTTTAGCTTGGGGTCATAGCTTAGAGTTTTAGTTATAGTTATAGTTTAGTTACAGTTCAGAGTTTATAGTTTTAGCTTGTAGTCTTATCTTAGAAGTTTTGTTGAAGTTATAGTTTATTTTATTTATAGTTAAGAGTTTATAGTTTTAGCTTAGAATCATAGCTTAGAGTTTTAGTTAAAGTTGTAGTTTAGTTAAGTTTTAGTTAAGAGTTTAGAGTTTTAGCCTGGAGTCTTAGCTTAGAGACTTAGCTTAGAGCTTTGTTGAAGTTCTAGTTTACTTTAGATTTAGTTAAGAGTTTAAACTTTTACCTTAGAATTTAAGCTTAGAGTTTTTGTTAGAGTTCAATTTTAGTTTAGTTGTTGTTAAAAGTTTGGAATTTTACCTTAGAGTCTTAGCTTAGAGTTTTAGTTAAGAGTTTAGAGTTTTAGCTTAGAGGGTTAGCTTAGAGTTTTTGTTAGAGTTCTAGTTTAGTTTTAGTTAAGATTTTAGAGTTTTTAGCTTAGAGTCTTAGCTTAGAGATGTTGTTGAAGTTCTAGTTTAGTTTAGTTTTAGTTAAGAGTTTAGAGTTTTAGCTTATAGTCTTAACTTAGAGTTTTAGTTAGAGTTGAAGTTTAGTTATAATTATAGTTAAGAGTTTAGAGTTTTAGCTTAGAGTTTTTATTAGAGTTCTAGTTTAGTTAGAGTTCTAGAGTTCTAAACTAAACTTCAACTCTATCAAAAACTCTAAGCTATGACTCTAAACTAAAAACTCTAAACTCTTAACTAAAACTAAACTAAAATACAACACTAACTAAAACTCTAAGCTAAGACTCTAAACTAAAACTCTAAACTCTTAACTATAACTAAACTTCAACTCTAACTAAACTCTCAGCGAATACTCTAGGCTAAAACTCTTAACCAAAACTAAACTAAACTAGAACTCTAACTAAAACTCTAAGCTAAAACTCTAAGCTAAAACTCTAAACTCTTAACTATAACTAAACTAAACTTCAAATCTAACTAAAACTATAAGCTAAAACTCTAGTCTAAAACTCTGAACTCTTAACTATAATTAAGATAAATTTTAATTCTATCAAAAACTCTACTCTATGACTCTCAACTAAAAACTCTAAACTCTTAACTATAACTAAACTAAACTTCAACTCTAACTAAACTCTAAGCTAAGACTGTAGGCTAAAACTCATAACCAAAACTAAACTAAACTAGAACTCTAACAAAAACTCTAAGCTAAAACTCCAAGATAAACTCTAAACTCTTGACCAAAACTTAACTAAACTAGAACTCTAGCAAAAACTCTAAGCTAAGACTCCAAGCTAAAACTCTAAATTCTTAAATAAAGCTAAAATAAAGTAGAACTCTAAGCTAAGACTCTACGCTATGACTCTAAGCTAAAAACTCTAAACTCTTAACTATAACTAAACTTCAACTCTAACTAAACTCTAATCTGAGATTTTAGACTAAGAATCATAACCAAAACTAAACTAAACTAGAACTCTAACTAAACTATAAGATAAAACTCTAAACTCTTACCTATAAAAAAAACTAAACTTCAACTCTAACTAAAAGTCTAAGCTACGACTCTATGCCAAAACTCTAAACTCAACTAAAACTAAACTAAACTAGAACTCTTTGCTAAAACTATAATGTAAAACTAAACTAAACTTCAACTCTAACTAAAACTTCAAGCAAAGACTCTAAGGTAAAACTCTAAACTCTTAACTAAAACTAAACTAAACTAGAACTCTAACAGAAACTCCAAGCTAAGACTCTAATCTAAAAACTCTAAACTCTTAACTATAACTAAACTAAACTTCAACTCTAACTAAGGCTCTAAGCTAAGACTCTAAGGTAAAACTCTAAACTCTTAACTAAAACTTAACTAAACTAGAACTCTAACAGAAACTCTAAGCTATGACTCTAAGCTAAAAAACTCTAAACTCTTAACTATAACTAAACTAAACTTCAACTCTAACTAAAGCTCTAAGCTAAGACTCTAGGAAAAAGCACGAAACTCTTCACTAAAACTTAAATACAATACAACTTTAAATAAAACTATAAGCTGTGACTCTAAGCTATAACTCTATATTCTTAACTATAACTAAACTAAACTACAAATCTAACTAAAACTCTAAGATAGGACTCGAAGCTAAAACTCCAAACTCTTAACTAAAACTTAACTAAACTACAACTTTAACTAAAACTCTAAGCTATGACTCTAAGCTAAAACTCTAAATTCTTAACTATAGCTAAACTAAACTTCAACTCTAACTAAAACTCTAAGCTAGGACTCGAAGGTAAAACTCTTAACTAAAACTAAACTAAACTAGAACTCTAATAAAAACTCTAAGCTAAAACTATAAACTCTTAACTATAACTAAAACTCTAAGCTAAGACTCTAAGGTAAAATTCCAAGCTCTTAATTATAACTAAACTAAAATTGAACTCTAACAAAAACTCTAAGATTAAACTCTAAGGTAAAACTCTAAACTCTTAACTAAATCTAAAGTAAACTAGAACTTCAACAAAGCTCTAAGCTAAGACTCTAGGCTAAAACTCTAAACTCCTAACTAAAACTTAACTAAACTACAATTTATCTAAAACTCTAAGCTATGATTATAAGCTAAAACTCTAAATTCTTAACTAAACTAAACTTCAACTCTAACTAAATAAACTTCAACTCTAACTAAAACTCTAAGCTAAGACTCAAAGCTAAAACTTCAAACTCTTAACTTAAACTAAACTAAACTAGAAATCTAACAAAAACTCTAAGCTAAGACTCTAAGGTAAAACTCTAAACTATTAACCAAAACTAATCTAAACTAGAAATATAACAAAAACTCTAAGCTAAGACTCTAAGCTAAAACTCTAAACTCTTAACTATTACTAAACTAAACTTCAACTCTAACAAAGACTCTAAGATAAAACTCCAAACTCTTAACTAAAACTAAAGTGAACTAAAACTTCAACAAAAACTCTAAGCTAAGACTCTAGGCTAAAACTCTCAACTCTTAACTATAACTAAACTAAACTAGAACTCTAACTAAAACTCTAAGTTAAGACTCTAAGCTAAAACTACAAACTCTTAACTATAAATAAACTAAACTTCAACTCTAACTAACACTCTAAACTAAAACTCTAAGCTAAAACTATAAACCCTTAACTAAAACTAAACTAGAACTCTAATTCAAAATCTAAGCTATGACTCTTAAACTAAACTGTAAATTCTTTACAACAAATAAACTAAATTTCAACTCTAGCTAAAAATCTAAGCAAAAAATATAAACTCTTAACCATTAATAGAATAAAATTCAACTATAGCTAAAACTATAAGATAAGACTCTAGTCTAAAACTCTACGATCTTAACTAAAACTAAACTAAAACTATAAATTCAACAAAAACTCTAAGCTAATGCTATAAGCTAAAACTCCAAACTCTTAACTATAACTAAACTAAACTTAAACTCTAACTAAAACTCTAATCTAAGATTCTAAGGTAAAACTATAAACTCTTAACTAAAACTAAAGTAAACTAGAACTTTAACAAAAAATTTAAGCTATGACTCTAAGGTAAAACTCTAAACTCTTAACTAAAACAAAACTAAGCTAGAACTTCAACAAAAACTCTAAGCTAAGACTCTAATGTAAAACTTTAAACTATTAACTACAACTATACGAAAACTACAACTTTAACTAAAACTCTAAGCTAAAACTCAAAGTTAAATCTATGAATTCTTAATTATTACTGAACTTAACTTCACCTCTATGTAAAACTCTAAGCTAAAAGTCTAAAATCTTAAATAAAACTAAACTAAACTAGAACTTCAACAAAAACTCAAAGCTAAGACTCTAAGCTAAAAACTAAACTCTTAACTATTACTAAACTAAACTAGAACTCTAACAAAAACTCTAAACTCTTAACTAAAACTAAACTGAACTTCAACTCTAACTAAATTTCTAAGCTAAGACTCTAAGCTAAAACTCTTAACTAAAACTAAACTAGAACTCTAACAACAATTCTAAGCTAAGACTCTAAGCTAAAACTCTAAACTCTTAAATAAAACTAAACTAAACTAGAACTCTAACAAAAACACTAAACTCTTAAGTAAAACTAAAGTAAACTTCAACTCTAACTAAAACTCTAAGCTAAGACTCTAAGGTAAAACTCCAAACTCTTAACTATAACTAAACTAAACTTCAACCCTAGCTAAATTTCTAAGCTAAGAATCTAAGCTAAAACTCTTAACTAAAACTAAACTAGAACTCTAACAAAAACTCTAAGCTAAGACTCTAAGCTAAAAATCTAAACTTTTAACTAAAACTAAAGTAAACTTCAGCTCTAAATAAAACTAAGCTAAGACTCTAGGCTAAAACTCTATGCCAATGGGTTAAAGAAAAAACCTGAAAAATGTTGGATAATTTCTAAGTCTAAAAGATTCATTCCGAAAAAACTTAAAAAAATTCAATAAGCGAGGGAGGAATGGAGGGTCTCGGTGGGGCTTTGGGGGCCTGGGGGGTCTTTGGGGTCTCGGGACCTTTGGGGGCCCGTGGGACCTTTGGGCGCCGAGGGCTTCCTTTGGGGTTCGGGTAGGAGGATCGGGGCCCTTTGGGGTTGGGATAAAGGACCTCACAACACTGCTGAAATAGAACTTGCGTATTGTAACGACCACAGAGTTTCACCCTTAAATCCTCTTCTAAATCATCGTCTAAAATGCCTCAAACGGTTTCGCTTAAATCATCTTCTAAAATGTCTCAAAACGGTTTCGCCCAAATAATCTCTAAACGTAATTTCTGCGTGCTCCTTTTGTTTTGACATCCCTGCCCTGTCACATTTGAAATTTTTAGGAAACCCTTTCCCGCGTTAATCTCTTCATCTCTAAGATCAAAACATTCACCCGGAGACAATTCTCCTGGATGAACACCAACAAATGAATCGACCTTGACATCATCCGTCAGACATTAATAGACTTCGCCCGGAGACAATTATCCTGGACGATCACCAACAAATCAATCGACCTTGACATCATCCATCAGACATTAATAAACTTTGCCCGGAGACAATTCTCCTGGACTAACATCAACAAATCAATTTCTCGGAAATCCATTTCCCCTAGGGAGCCTATGCCCATATAAGGTGTTCGTACCGGAACTCATGAGGTTAGGTTAGTTTACGCAATCAATTTCTCAGAAATCCATTTCCCCTAGGGAGGATATGCCCATATATGGTGTTCGTACGGACTTAGACTCAATTGTAGATGGCAGCACATGTGTTCGTTTCATTCCTTCTGAGACCTTCCTACTTATAATCTCTAAGTTCAAGCCAGTCAGCTGCTACTAAAGAAAGTAAACATCGGCTTCTGCAAGGAAAACAGATTGAAATTTTGTAGAATATTTTACAGGCTGTCAACGAATCCTAATTATGTTGGGAAAAAAAGTTTTTCGTAGATGAGACAGGTGGTTAACGGTAACACCTTTGTGTATAAAACCTTGTATTATATTAGGCGTTTTGAAAATCGAAACTAAAACGTATGGCGTTTACTGGAATCACATCAACTGTATTATCTTTTGGACAAATAAAAAAGTATAATCGGATTAACGACGCTTCTTGACTACTAATGTCCTTGTGTTGGCCCTGGGATGTATTTCTATAGCCGGGCTTGCTCTCTGGATCCCGTATTACCAAGCTAAGTTCAAACCCACTGCACTACTACAGGACTGCCTTTAAGACAAACAAAACACAAGACGTTTGCCTTGAAAATTCCGCTTTCCTGAGATTCAATTTCTATTATAAAACTATGAGGAAGAATTCTAGTTACTGGAGATGATTTCCGTCAGTACTTACCGGTTCATCTCCGAAGCAACCGCAGTGAAGCACTTGACTTGTCAATAAGAAAAAGTAATCTCTGGAAGTATTTCAAATATTTTTGTTTTTGAATGATAAATAACTGTGTTAATCCTGAACAGGAAGCATTTTTAAAGTACATTCTGCACCTGAGAAATGGAAATCTTTCCAAAATTTGACTTCAATGAAATCGAATTACCAGAAGATATGACTTTCAGTTGTAATCTAATTGAGTAAGTATTTGAAGACTGTCAAGAAAATCAAAATTACGATGGAATGAAGGAACGAGTTAATTTAGCTTCGCTCAACAAAGAAGTGAGTAAAATAAATAAGTAAATTGTCGATTCATTTCCCAGGATAAATACACATTTTATAAAATTCATGATTATGTGAAGAATAAACTGGAAGGAGGAATTAAATTCACGCTAGAACTATTCAATTAAATTAGGATTCCAGATTTGCGACCCCATGACGGAAAAATAGAGAAAATGCAATAGTTTTGCTTATGTGCAACACAGATATTTCCGATCGTTTGTATAATGGAACACGCCTTGTTGCTACTGAATTATGTAATAAGGTAATTAAGGCAAATATAAATACAGGGGATAAATCTCGAAAAGAAGTTCACATTTTTTGGTTTACGCTCGGCTCCAGTAGAGGTCAACTTAGAGGTACAGTACAGCTACATCAGTTCCAGTTCATGTGGCATTTGCAATGACAATACACAAATATCAAGGGCGAACTTTCAAATTTATTGGCGTCAACCTCAATACACCTGTTTGAAGTCATGTTATGTTGTACATGACATTTTCTCGAGTTAAACGACAAAGTAGCTTAAAAGTTCTGACGACAAACGTATAACTTTTGTTTGGAAGGAAGCATTGAACACTCCCAACGAAACCTCTCTTTGCTAATTCAATATGCCTTTTTATTAATTACACGGAAGATTATTCTGTATATATGTGTTTATTTTCCCTCGAAATCGGCTACATAGTTTTTTTTTCTGAAAACTACGATAATGATATTTTTGGCTTCAAAAATGATCTACATAAGTCACAACTTTATGGTAGAATTTATAAGAACGTTTTGGTTGTATTGAGCCTATGATGACGCTATGACATCAAGATTAAGTTCACATTATCTGCCGTTAGAAGACAAGCGACAACGATTATCAAAAATATAAACAGCTGCCACGTCCCGAGTGCCATGGCCCGAGTGAAGCCTGGACTTCTGGCACTACTCTCTTTAAGTGAGCTATAATTCTGCATTTATGTATATATTTTTCCTCGAAAATTGTTCCATATTTTTGGCGAAAATGACACACAGAAGATTTCTGGCCAGAGAAAAATGGCCTTGATAGGCCACAAGTATGGAAAAATTCGTTTAGAGCCTTAATTTTGGAAAGATATTTCCAAAACGTCACATTCCATGCATTTAGAGAGCAACTTTCATCATTTTTTTCTCAGGTATGATCGTATTGGTTTTGATATCTATGACGTATGCAAAACAATACAAGATGAAGCATGACTCTGAACAGATAAATCGTAAGGCTTAGAATAAGTGGCAGCAAGAATTACATTGAACCGCAAACGTAAATGTTTCACAACGAAACCTGTGGGTAGAAGACACATCAAAATTACAAAGGTCATCCGAAATTACACAAGATGATGAATGAATCTAAAGAGCTAGTGCAAAAGGCATGGAAAAAATGTTTGAGGTAATGATGAAAGATTGAAAATTGAAAGAGCTAGCACCCTTTTTAATAGTCGAAAGTGATTGAAGGGCAACTAACCCCCCTCTCACACCCATCATTTCCCCAAACACATCCAGTAAAGGTTTTGAGATAGTCATTTTATTCAACGTGGTTGAAATTTCTGAAAATTATGTATTTGAGGATGACAAACCCCCAGAATCCCCAGGGTAAAGGTTGTAAGTTATGCCCTTGGGGCTTATAAGGTTTGTATAGATAGCGTTATCATAGAAACTTCAAAGGGGGCTCATTCAATTGGAAATTGAGAGGGTTAGTGCCCTTTTTAATAGTCGAAAGTGATTGGAGTGTAACTAGCCCCCTCTCACGCCCACCATATCCCCAAACACATCCAATCCAAATTTTGAGACAGCCATTTTGTTGAACTTAGTTGAAAGTTCTGGAAATTAGCTACTTTGAGGATGACAAGCTCCCTACAGCCCTCAGGGCTAAGGTTTTAAGTTTTGTCCTAAGGGCATTTAATGTTTTTACAGAAATTGTTAGCGTAAAAATTTCAAAAGGGCTCATTCGATTGGAAATTGAAAATTCTATTGCCCTTTCAATTTTTATGGAAGGGAAGGTTGTTTAACTTCAGAAGAGACTCGGTCTTTCTCCCTGAAAAAGACTATGTCAATATAAAACGAACAGAACTTAATCAAGAATACTTTTTGCACAGAATAAAAGTAAAGGAAAAAAAGTAAAGCTTTCCTTCAGACCAAAAATGAAAAAAAAAATAGAGTCAAATAATTTACCAAGCATACAACTACCAAAAATCAGTATCAATAAATAAATGAAACCCAAAATAAACAGAAATTAAAATAAGTCAAACTAAAAACGAGCAGAAATAAACCTGAGTAGGGTTCCAAACCGTATGCTTTCTAAAGGCCAGAATATGATTTTTACTTTACTGGAGTTTTTTTTTTAAATGTATTCACTCTTACAACTTTAAGACATGAAAAATTAATTAAGATTTTAAGGAATAAATATCAGCATATGTATATTAAACTGACAATACACATTTTTTCAGTAAATTTACTTGAATTTGGACTTTTCCTGTTTGTAATCAGGTATATGTCCAGATAATCTGGGCTGCACTGGTATCTTGCAAACTATTATAATCAAGGGGGGGGGGGGAATTGGAGGCCCTGGATAAATTGCTGGTAATCTGGGAGATCAAGTGGTCAGACAGTATAATAGAAAAATATCGTACTAGTATGTTAAAAAATAAGGAGGGAATAGTAAATTTGGACTTGTTATATTAAAGGAAGAACATTAGCCAATTGTAACTGAAACATAAAAACGTGTAATCATATTTTTATTGTAAAGTTATATTAAAGAACGATGTATAGCCAATAGTATCTGAAATATTTGAATAAATAATAATACATATGTTTATTAAGGCATCATATGTACCAAAACTACTGAACTAAACTGAACTTTTATATAATTGTAATAAGCTATTCCTATCCTTTATGTAATATAATGCCTTGGTTTGTTCTTTACTACATTTCAGCTATCTCTATTACCATGATCAAACAGTTCTTGGTAACGAACTATACAGTAAGAGCGACTCGCCTACATATTAACCGAAACTCTAAAAAACGGAATATTTATACCAATAGATACATCAAAAGAATCAAATTTTTATTATGATTTTAAATGTGTAATCAGACCAAGAACAAATCAGGTCAGACCGAGAACAGATAAGGTCAGAATGAGAACAGATCAGATCAGACCGAGATCAGATCAGACTGAGATCAGATCAGACCGAAAACAGTTCATATCAGACAGAGAACAGATCAGATCAGACCGAGAACAGATCATATCAGACCAAGAGCATATCATATCAGACAGAAAACAGATCAGATCAGACCGAGAAAAGATCAGATTAGACCGAGAACTGATCAGATCAGACCGAGAAAAGACCAGATCAGACCAAGAACAGATTATTTGTTCTCGATATGATCTGTTCTTGAGCCGATCTGATCTCTTCTCGGTATGATCTGATCTGTTCTCGGTCTGATCTGTTCTTTGTCTGATCTGATCTGTTCTCGGTCTCATATAATCTGTTCTCGGTCTGATATGATATGTTTTCGGTATGCTATGATCTATTCTTGGTCTGATATGATCTGTTCTTTGTCTGATCTGATCTGTCCTTGGTCTGATCTGATCTGTTCTCGGTTTTATCTGATCTGTTCTCGGTTTGATATGATATGCTCTCCGTCTGATCTGATTTGTTGTCGGTCTAATTTGTTCTGTTCTCGGTCTGATCTGACTTGTTTTCGATCTGATATGGTTTGTTCTCGGTCTCATCTTATCTGTTCTCGGTCTGATCAGATCTGTCCTAGGTCTTATCTGATCTGTTCTAGATCTGATATGAACTGTTCTCGGTCTGATATGAGCTGTTCATGGACCGATATGATATGTTCTCGGTCGGATCTAATCTGTTCTTGGTCTGAAATGATCTATTCTCTATCTGGTCTGGTCGGTTCTCGGTCTTATATGATCTGTTCTAGGTCTGATATTATCTGTTCTTGGTCCTATCTCTTCTCGGTCTGATCTGATCTGTTCCCGGTCTTATCTAATCTGTTCTCGGTCTTATATGATCTATTCTCTGTCTGATCTGATATGTTCTTGGTCTGATTCAATCTGTTCTCGGTCTGAGCAGATCTGTTCCTGGTCTTATCTAATCTGTTCTCGGTCTGATCTTATCCGTTCTCGGTCTGATCTTATCTGTTCTCGGTCTGATCTTTTCTCAATCTGATCTGATCTATTCTCTTTCTTATATGATTTTTTTTGGTCTTATGATCTGTTCTTGGTTTGATCTGATCTATTCTGGGTCTAATGTCATCTGTTCTCGGTCGGGTATGATTTTTTCTTCGTCTGACCTAATCTATTCTCGGTCTAATATTATCTGTTCGAAAACAGATAAGATATGACCGAGAACAGATCAGATCGTACTGAGAAGAGATCAAATCAGACAGAGAACAGATTATATCAGTCCGAGAAAAGATCAGATAAGACCGAGAAAAGATCAGATCAGACCGAGAACAGATCAGATCAGACCGAAAACAGATAATATGAGACCGAGAATGGATCAGATCAGATAGAGACCAGACCATATCACACCAAGAACTGATCAGATCAGACCGAGAATAGATCTGATCAGACCAAGAATAGATCAGATCAAAACAATAACTGATTAGATCAGAACGAGAACAGATCAGATCAGACCGAGAACAGGTCATATCAGACAGAGAACAGATCATCTGTTCTGCTCATATCAGATCAGATCGAGTGAGAGTTAATCATCTGCTCTTGGTTTGATCTGATCCGTTCTCGGTCTGATCTGATCTATTCTCGGTCTGATATGATCTCTTCTCGGTCTGTTCTGATCGGTTCATGGTCTAATATGATCTGTTTTCGGTCTGATCTGATCTGTTCTCTGTCTGATTTGATCTGTAATCGATCGGGTATGATCTGTTCTCGATCGGATTTGGTCTGTTTTCTGATCATATGACACCGAACAGATCATATTAAACCGAGAATGAGAAAAGGTCAGATCAGACCGAGAACAGAACAAATAAGATCGAGAAAAGATCAGATCACACAAAGAATAGATCAGGTAAGACCAAGAACATATCAGATCAGACCGAGAACATATCAGATCAAGCCGAGAACAGATTAGATCAGACCAAGAACAGATCATATCAAACCGAGAACAGATCAGATCAGACAAAGAACAGATCAGATAACACAGAGAACCGATCAGGTCATCATATTCCAAGTTTAATACTATTTTGTGAAAAGGTCAAGGTTTTATTTTTTCGGTGTTATTATATGTTTTGGATGACATTTAGACATACAAAGATGACCAGCACATGGAATATCTAAGTTCAAGTCAGCTGCTCCTGGAGAAATTAAATATCAGCTTCTGCAAGGAGAACAGATTGAAATTGCGAACAATATTTTACAGGCTGTCAACTATCTTAATTATGTTCAGAAAAAATTGGTTTTACAGATGAGGCAGGCGTTAACGGTAATACATTTGTGTATAAAACCATGTATTATATTAGGCGTGTTGAAAATCGCAAAGTAAAACGTATGGCGTTTACTGGAATCGCATCAACTCTATTACCTTTTGGATAAATAAAAAAAAGTAAAAGTAATTTAATTAATGATACTTCTTGACTACTAATAAACCTGCGTCAGCCTTGGGATGTATTAGTAGAAGGGCCTTATTGAGTCCAAACAGCACACCATATATGGGCATAGAGTCATTAGGGGGAACACGTGGTTAATGGGGTCAATGACCTCTTTTTCCAAGGTCGATGTTATTGTTGTTGTAAGTGCACGCTCTCAGCGAATGTCAAGGTCGATTTATTTGTTGTTGTTGTTGTTTTTGGCACGCTCGAGCCAAATGTTATGAGTTCCCCGGAAACAGTTAGATCACGTGTTTCTTTCTCTGCCAATCAGCGAGTCAGTTACATCCCCATTCTCAGCCAATAAGAGGGCTTGTTTACATAATATCCGCGGAGGGAATATAAGGAACGGATTTTTGCTATAGTTTTATTAGTCTGTGAATAGAATTCAAAGGAGTGAGAAGAAGAACAGTTTGACTTTACTCATTTGGATATATATTTGTGATGGAGATGAGTGGAATGTTTACCCTATTAGAAGTTGATAGTGGAGTTGATGGTAATAGTACAAGAGCACCAAACATTGCGGTGGAAATTACGAACGGATCGCGTCTTTGTCTGGAATGGGATGCAGTATATGCAAGATATGTGATATCCTTGAGCAAATTTAAAATGGAGGATCAATTATGTTTTGCCGCTAAAGTTGATATAGCACACGTGAATAGACTTCAATGTGCTTTAAGTGTGTTGGTGAAACATATTGAAGACAATAAACTCTATCGCTAATTGTACATGCTCTGTATTATTGATGTTGTTGTAATTATTCAATAAAATTGTTTAGAAATCGAAAATGTTCCCTTTCTTTTCTGGTTAGGACTACCGATTCAGGCTCAGTCTAGAGTCAGCAGTCGGAGTGAAGGGATTGAAAAATGAATAAATTTGAGAAAGAGATAATTAGATCAAATCTATTGTTTATGGAAAAACATTTGATTTTGGATGATGATTTTCTCGAGTTATCTCTTAAACGCAGGATATTCTCTTGTCAAGGAACACTTGACAATATAATGAGGAGTGATTCTCCTCCATTGGACTATTGTATGAAACTTTTAAAATGTGACTCAAATGCTTATAGTCAATTTATTGATATATTAATTGGTACAAAGCAGAATCATATAGTGGATATACTTTTGAAAATATTGCCAATGGATTCAATGTAGATGGCTCCCCCCATCATTCGAAAAAGGTAACGTCACATAGCTACTCCTCTCTCCCTCATTTCCCTCTCATTGAATTTATCGAACGAAGAGGATCAGTTTCGTTTTAGCTGTGAGTGATTTGACATCGGAAACCGAAAAATTTTCTATATATGTCCATTGTGCATGTACACTCTTGGCAGTTGGAATCAATGTGAGAATTGTACAATTATTGATGACTATAGTGAAAAGTGTAAATTATGTAATTCTTGTAAATTACATAGAGGCTATGCAGTACAAATTAAAGGATGTAATTCATGTCTTGAGGAGGTGTGTGACTCACAACCTAGAGGGCACCTGTGCTCCAATTGTCACTATGATAAATGTGATGAGTGGGAGAATACTTACCCCGCTATCATTGAAAAGAATCCTAAACGTGATTTTAGTTTATTTCTACGAGATTGCTATCGTCGTGAATTTAAACTATTCTGAGAAGAGGAATCTGGTCTACGATTCAACTGTTGGGGTAACAAGACAATTTGGTTTCTACGACATCGTTGTTATGACACTACCTACTATGACTATAAACTAAGTGATTTTTATTTGGCAGTTACCAAATGTGTTTCACCATTTGAAAACATTGTATGTGATATTGCTTCAAATAGACAGATTGAAACTCGTGAATTTCATAATATGAATGCAAATAGTATCATTGACTATACAAAGAGATATGACAAGAGTGAAGTTACATTGTACTGTAGAAAATATGACCCTGACTTTGCAGTCAATCAAGATCAATATACAGTGAATCCAAATGATTTACCAGCATTAGTGGTTCACGACAGTTGCCTATACATCGAAGATGAAGAAATCTAAAGTGAATATTTAAAGACATTGTTGTATATATATATACATTTTATTAATAAACAAATTCACGAACATTTTTTAAGCACTTTACTCTTAGGGCACTGAAATCAATACTATATAGGTCTGAGAGGATATTTTCCACTAGAAAGTCATTCAGACGTGGATTGTCACCATAAATGTGGAGAAACTGCTTTTAAGTATAGCCACGACATCGGAACACAAAATATAGTAGTGCATGGAAGCCACAGCTTTTAGTCGTTAGATCCTGCACCCTCTTTCGATTTTGAATAATAGTTTTCCCATTGCTCTCAATAGAGTTGATGATGTGAGGTGTGTATAATGTATAGTGTAGACATAGAGTATCAAAAAATTCAATCGTCTTCATTGTTTGAAAGATACACAGCCAATGACCCGTCAGCACAGTCGACGGACTGCTATTAACAATAATCAAGGTATTGTTGACACTTTGAATTTTTCCAAGATAGTCCAAGGGCAGACAATAGGATTTGTACTGAGACATGTAGGGGTCCATATTAAATACACTGATTATTTGACTGGTGTTCATGGCGCCAAGTCTAGTAGAACACTGCCTTCGGGAGTGATTTCCCAATAGGTTTCATATTGATTTAGTGAGATTAGTGCAATACTCTCAGCCAATGGGTCGGTAAATGTACACTCTAAACGCACACTCCCCGTATGTACGATACTCATATCCTGTGTACCCGACAAATCCAGTACAATGATACCATGTGTTTTAGCAAACATATCTTCGGTTATACCATTTTCAAATAGTTGAGAATCATGATCTAGGGTTTGTATGGTCAACTCGTACAATGTTCTAAAGGATTTATCAAAAGATAGAATGTAGAGTGGAATGCCGTTTACTTTACACGCAAGAGATGAAAGTCCAAACATGTCAAATTTATATGGGAATTCAGTCCATGAGCCTATTGCACTGGCGCTTTTTACAAATAGCACAGCGAGTTTTGACGGAATTTTACCATTGATAAAGGATGAATCGGTGAAGGTGCGTGAGCCCATTGCAATATGACGCTGATTGGTGATTGTATGAGGAACAAGTAGTTTAATATTGTTGCCATTGGCTCTCAGTTTTTCCTCGGCCAAAGCAACAGACCTCATGACCTGTTGTTTGCGTACATGAAGTATTGCCGAGGTGAGGGAGAGACTTACATCAGGATTGGCAGCAAGTTCTTTTCTCAATATGAAATTGGAGGGTGCAAGCGTTAGTTTTATATCCACTTTAACATTGGGCGGTAGCCATTGGGGTATATTAAATATTTCATGATATATTTTTCCAACTAGATGTAATTCACTAGTTGTAGCATTTTTAAGTGCATCTGTACTATCAGTATTAGTAATATATTCATATCCATTGGAGGTGCCTCTCAATTCCTTGTATGACTTGGGTGTCATCAGCATGCATTGCATATAGCTTGTATAATTTGAGAGATTGTTGCTTGTGCTCACCAACGTGCCATTGATGTAGACACTAATTTGACGAAATAGATTATGTAGTATACAATTTTCATAGGATATTCCATCGGCCCAAATTGGTATTGTATTATCGGATTTCCGGACTTTTATTTGCAAATCTATAAATGTCGAAGACATATCCATAAAGTAGTCTTCATTGGAATAAATTTGAAAGTAGATATTATCAGAGAGCGGTTGTTGAGGATAGAATTGTTCATATTATCCACGCTTGACACTCACATCGACATTTTCAGCATTGAATAGATTCAATGAGGCGGTGATTGAATGTTGAGAATCCTTATGCGGCAGGTAGGACATTTTAGGAGAAGAAATCGAGTTTCGATCTGACAATTTTCTTTCTGGGACTTCTGTTTACAGCACGTGTCCGCTTTTTCCTTCTTTTCTTTGACAAGAGGGGTGATGTCTTTCGTTTCCGACCTGAGTGGAGACTGATGAGTGATGCATTGTTTCTTGACCTTTTTAAGCCTTTACCATTTTGTTTTAATCTCTCGCCAAGGGTTCGCGCACTGGACCTAAGATTTTCCGAAGCGCTTTTTTTAAAATCCTTGCCAGAGCCCCAATCGTATAGTGTAGAGGATGCAAAATCTGTCGCAGCCGGTACAAGATATTTTCTAGCCAGTGGTAGTGAAGAGCGAAACAGCTTAGCAAATCAACTGCCAAGACCGTAGCCAGACATTGACGAGCGACCTTTGTAGTAGTCCATTCCAATGCCCTGTTGTCTTGGGCCAAGAGTATTAACATAGCAGTCAATATCAGGACAAGTGAATACCACTTTTTTATTAGACATCTAGCTGTTGAACGATGGGTCGAAAATGGCATGTAATCACAGCCAAACCTTTTGAAATTGCTAGGGGATCGCCCAATTCGGTTCTTAGTGTTAACTGACAGAGTTCCAAATAGAAAGTGTTTACGTGACTATACTGAAGATTCTTTATATTGTATTGGTTAAAATTTTCTTGACTTGTTTTTCGTTCAAGAACTCGTAGGAGGGTAACATTTGAATTACCAACCCGATATGTTTCAACAAATAAAGCGTATAGAAATATACAAGTGTCCATGGAGAAGGCAGGCGGGTAGTCAGCAAAAATGAAATTAGTGTTTCCGGCACTTTTGCCATTGATTATATTGAGCTTAAAGCTAAGAAACTCCTTTAGATTATCGTTGAGAATAACCTTTTCACTGGCAATAGGTGAACTAATGTAGATCTTGCCCTCCTCTTTTGAATAGTTGAAATGAAAAGCCCCCTTTTTACGAGCGGAAATTCTTTTATTAATAGAACGACATAAATGATTCATACAGGTGAGTTCCTCGTAGGGTAATTAAATGTATGGATAATCCATCCATTTGATTTTTTGAATTTGTTCTTGATCACCTGTTGGTGGCGGCGGCCAATCATAGGGTCTAATTTTTATTTCATATTTACGATCATTTCTCAGGATGTCGTAGGTATTTTTGAGAATACAGTCGACAAGAGCCACTTCATACTTTCTGTCGTCGAATTTGATGGTGGGGGAGAGTTTCGTCCAAAAATCACTTGTTCTATTCAAGTCATTGTAGAGAGGATCAGAAACATTGGACATGAAAGTCACATAGGAATCATTGGGCATTGTTAATGTCTTCAGCACTGACCCAAGAATCAAAATCTGAGTTGTATCCTAGCCAGCGAACAAGCAACTGTCTCTTGCCATGATGTGTACGACTCTTTAATATCTTTTCAATTTGATAAATTTCACTAGTGTTTCTAACTTTTTGCAGTTCATATTCATAAAAACCGCCGAGAATTTCGTCATCTTTGATATCTCGCAGTCGATATTTCGTGAGCTCAGTGTCCAGAATTTTAGACACTTTAAAAAGTTCGGTGCTCCATAAATAATTCCCTTTTTCAAAAATATTGGTGGTTATATTAATTCGAACAGTATCACCAACATTGAATTTCTTCTTCTTTTTTTCTCTTTTTCACCCATGGAGTATTGCTTTAGAAAAGCATCAAATGTATTTTCATTGTAGTGAACATCCCGAGGGATTGAGTTGGACAGAGATCGATGGGGTCGATGGTTGTATATCTACATGATTTTATCTAAATCATGAATAAAAGCCGACGTATTTTTCAAAGTACAATATCTTGAAATTAATAGAAGAGTCGTTCTTATTAATCGTTCAGCTAATGCAGCCTTTATAGGACTGTGACTATGATAAAGTTTTGTATTATATTTCAAAATAACCTTTTGCACATGGGGATTAACAAATTCACTGCCGGGATCCGATTGAATTTTTCTATATGAATCCTGTTCTAGAATACTTTCAATGGCCCTAGCAACTTCAACACCTCTCTTTGACCGCAGTGGAATGGCATAGGCATAGCGTCTAAAGATACTGATTGCCATCAGAATATATTTGTAGGGCGCATTGTGACGTCATTGACGCGCGTCTAGAGATCAAAAATCCGTTTACATTATATGCAGGGAGAAAAAATCTTTAGTTTTTCGATGGCGATTACAGCGAAGCCTGTTATTTCGATGCAGTGTGTAACTTGATTCATTCTCTATATACTCTTTTGCTTTTTTCAATTTGGTGATGCCTATAACATCTTTGGAAAGCGTTTTGTTGGAACTTAAACTCCCCGCCTCACCGACATTTTCATAGATACCTTTCAGAACTTCATCCATTTTGAACGTAAACATGTAGTGTAATGTCCACTCCCCTTTTGCACAATGGTGGACGGATCAATTCGTCTTCGCTTTTGACTAGCAGCCACAGGTGTTGTAAAATCAGTAGTGCTAGTATCTTCAAATATTGAATCTTCTTCTTTTTTAAATGGTGTTGTGTTTCCTTAGAATTTGCTTATTGCCAATAAGACTTTTGGGAAAGTTTGATACACACAGAAAGGTGTATAGATTATCGTCAAAGGATATAAATCCCTTACGATTCATCACCATATCACAAATTAAATCAACTACATTATAACTTTTTCCTTGAATTATAATTCGTTTCCCTGTGCTGTCGACTTGAACTTGATCGCCAGTTTCCAACACGAGATAGGATAATACTCTTTTAATCTGTTCTCGATAGGTGAGAGGAACAAGACTTTCAATTTTGGATGCCATCGAATTCAAGTCCGCACACTGGGATTATGATGAGGAATCTTGAGATTGGTTATCAGGAGGAGGATCAATGGTAGGTCCTTTATGCTCTTATTGATTTTTGTAAACGCGCCGAGGGGTAACTTGAATTTAAATCAGTTTTTGTCAGTTTATCTATTCTTGTTGCTGATGAGTTTGCATAGATTGTTTTCAATACGTTTGATGGGTGAGAGGACAAGTTTAAATGGTGTCAATTTATAGGGTTTTGCCATTCTCACTAGAGAAAACTGTTTACAAGTCCTGCAATTATCGGTAGTAAAGGTGTGAAAAAGCTACCGCCTGCTTGAAGGAGCCGTGTTCTTTTAAATTTTTTTACCTTGTTTTTAAAATCCCAGGCGCGTACAGTGGAACGATGTTGCTTTTTCTGTTGTCTAAAACCTTCTGCCAGTTGAACATTGCCCTCAGTTAAATTTAAACAAAGTTCAGATATTAGATTAATGAAATCATTGTAAACCCCATGTTTGAGTATAGCCTTCCTAAGCAATGGTTTTGAAGTGCTTAAAACGGAAAACAGATGCCGTTGTTCAAGTAGTTTCTTCAGTGTCATAATGGCGACTAATAGCCTTTTCTACTGTTCACCGGAAGATATACTGTAATTTCATTGTCGAAAATGTCGGTGACTACACGAAGATCCTCGGGCGTGCTCTGATTAAGATCCAGCAAAATGTAACCATAGGGCTTGCTAGTCGCCTGAGTGTACGCTGACAACAGAAATTTTGGAGGTCCGGTGTATATCTGCTTATCGAGAGTTATGAGTGAGCTAGAATCACGTACAACTCGATAGATAATATAGACGGTGCAATTCAAAGCAAGGGTTCGCTTACATTTGATCTGATGAAACAGATTGTGTAGAACCAGAGTAACGGAAATGTGTTCATGATGGGAGCGAACGGTGAACAGTTGTAGCATATCCTGTGAGAACTGTTCAATGGATTCAGCCAAATCATCAATAATCAACCATGAGTTCGATTCAATACTATTGAAAACATCAAGTCCCCGTATGAATTGTATTGGTATGGTTGTGACAATAGCTTTTATTTTATCATAGGACTCCTGCCAAATACTATAGCAATAGTAGATTTTTTTCGGTTTTTCCAAAAACATTTTATCACAATTTTGAATTATTCTAGCTAAAAGTGTTGTTTTCCCCGACATTGAGGGACCACACAGAAATGATCTGAAGGGTATTTTAAATTGATATATGCTGTTGTTGACAACAGTCGGACTATGACTAACTGTAAATCATACGTGCTCAATGAATAAGTAGTAATTTTCCCAAAGATCTGTCTATTCAAGAACAACAAAAACAATATTTCATGACAGCATTTATTACGACAATATGATAACACTAGTTCAACTTGACACTTGGTCAACATGAAAACTCTATTTGTTCAACATGAACTGCAATGATAACACTTTATAAATAAGCACATATTGTCTTTAAACACTTTTCTGTACAACACTTTATGTTCAATAAAAAACACTTTTTGTCCATCATCAACACTTTTCTGTACAACATCTTTGTACAACACTTTTCTATACAACACTTTTTGTACAACAGAAAATACACTTGGAACAATAGCACAGTTGAACATTATGGTGAATTTAAAGGTGGGATCCCCCTCCCCCCCAGGGCCGCAGGGCCGAAGGCCGGCCGGCCGCGGGCGGGACCCCTCACCCCCTGGGCGGCCGCGGGAAGGGACCCCCTCCCCGGGAACCGCGGGGGTGAAACACTACAATAGTTGTCGTCACTGCGACAGCTGCTACAGGTTAGTGGATGGGTTAGGTTAAGGTAGTGAGATTGGGATTAGTTAATTTATGAACGAGTTGGTGGTGGTGGTTAGTTGGTTAGGTTAATTTATCCAGACCAAGTTGATTGCGATAGTCTATGCATTCAACTCGGTCTGAAATACGGTAGTGGCCGTGGGGTAGGACAGTCACACCATTCTCGAGCACATAGACTTTGTCGGATATACACGACATTGCATTCTTTTCCACTCTCACAGTATAATTTCTATACTGTAGAGAGCGAATTGCAAGCACTTGTGCTCTTGGCACTAGGCTACTTTCCACATAGTCTCTGTACACGCTCATGTTGAAATTGTTCTTTACAAAGTGTGTAGGCACCACTTTACACGCCTTTTTTTCATCCCCACCCTCTGTTTCAACACACTAAACTGTGGGACCCAGGCCCAATCCCCTGGATATCAAATCACTCCCCGTCTCCGATTTTAACATTAACGATTGGTTGGGGGCTTGACGTTTCGCCAGCTTGGAGTAGAGAGATGTATATCAGTTGGTGAAATCCATCCGCGAGATGATATGCACCCCCTTTTGCAAATCACCAAATAAATCTACTTCAGTCCCAGTTACCTTTAACAGCAGAAAATCTGTATCACCATAGTAAACTTGAACCTCCCCCTCCCGTGGCCATTGCACCTTGCCCACATTGTAAAAGAACGACAGCATGAGCTTTTTTGAAATTTCTAGTACTGAACTGCCGCCTGCAATATTCTTTTTCAGTACCACATTTCGCTTTCGCCTGTGTAGAAGAACCATGCCAGTCTCTATGCTCGTGAACGATGTAAAATTAGGGTCGGCAATCATTCGTGCACACTCTCGAGGGTCAGTCACGACGTCGCAGCGAGATCTATTACGAACGCTTTCGCACATTTTGCCAAACGCTGAATTTAGAATGAGCTTATATATTTCCTTCTCCACCTTTGAATTTGCCCTAGAGCGTTTATCGACAAAGGTGTCGATAAACGTTTTCAAGTAGGGTCGCTGATTGAACTGCAGGACCCTGTGTATTTTGGTGATCTTTAAACCATTGCTCACCATCCAGTGCAAAAGCACATGGTGAACAACGATATTCTCTTTAGGGTTCAAATCAGCAATCAGTTTCTGTTTGGAGGGAGTCCAGTGCATCCCCATTTCCTCAACCAATGATCGATTGTAGGGGCTCAGAGAGTCCCTGCTCACGGGCCGATTGATACAGGGAAAGACAAAATCTTTGACTGAGTCGTGAAGCGCCAGCGGACTGTGACCGTCAACTTCAAAGAACCATCCTTGTGGCCCATTGTCCACGACGGTGGTAATGTCGGGGAACTCACAAGGATTCTCAAGCCATTGATAGTTCCCACAAGGCAAAGAGTAGTTGGACATTGCCGAGGGGTACAATGAGTTCATGTCCAAGAACACTGCAGTTGACTTTGCACCGGTGCTTTGTCCGCTTGGAGCAATTGATAAGACGCGGTCCCCGTGAAAAACATACCCACCCCTCATTTACCGCACTACAAAAAGGTTCTGATCTACATCGGTGACTAGGCCTATTTCCTCGCAGCTAAATTTTTAAATTAAATACATTGCTAAATGGGGTGTAGAAAAATAATATCCTATATCTAACACGAACTCTGAATAGATTTGGTATGTGTTCTTACAGACTATATCCAACAGAGTTAGAACGTCACTGGCCAAGTACAGTCTACAATAATCCCACCCATTTTTACAATCTCCCTTGGACCACACCTTCTTGGCAAACTCATACTCCTCGGCTGTGCATTCACTGTTGGTCAGTGAATTGTAAAAAGCTTCAATTGGAGGTAGTTTCTCCTCACTTAAGCGTGTGCCAGAACACTAATAGTCGTATGCGTTTATACTTTTGCAGGTCAACAGATCATACATTTCACCGTCTGGAAAGTGTTGTTTAAGCAAGGGAAAGCTATCAAAATTGTCGCTTTTTTGCACTTGAATCAATTGACTCAATGCCTTGGGAAAAAAACTAAAGGAATCTAAAAACCTGATTTTATTCCAACACGTATGCCCATTATCCACGGCCTGCCATTTCAGCTCGAGAAGCAACAACTTCTCGACTGATTTGTTAATAATGTTATAGATTAATGAACTACGGAACCATGGTTAATCTAATCCCCCTCCCTCCCTAGACCTACGTGCCCGGGCATGTCACATGTTTTTGAAATAATAATTGGAATTATGACGCTAATAATTAGTAAAAACTATCGGCTCACCGTTAAGTTACACGCCTGTTGAGCCACTCATCTAACATTACTAACTCCCGAGAATATATCCTGCCACAAATGGTCAGGGTCTCTGACTTTCCCCCTCCCCCCTCTTTTCCCTTTAGTCCCCTTATCCCCCTCTGCAAACTCTCCCTTACAAACCCAACATATTTTTTGATTTTTAATCGTGAGGCTATCCTCTGCAGACAGCACCATTGGATAATGGGCATTTCTAAAACGAGAAATAGCACCATTAGCCGTGCCAATCAGTTTAGTCAGTGCCTTGACCATGCACTCCCTCTCATCCAATGTTTCAACTATTTCTAACAACCGCATGGTGTTAGAATTGTCTCTTTGCGCGTGAGCGTAGGACACTGCAATAGCCTGATGTTCTTTGACTCGGTTTGGAAATTGGGGGTCGTTCACCTCCACCAGCTTAGTTTCACTGTCCAAAGATATTTTGTCGCACTGGAGAACGGTAGTTTGGAAATTTTTGAATCGTAGAATGGCCCTATCCCCTGAAACCGTTTCCACTGTCTGGTAGCCGTGTCGGCTACAATGCTTCATATGATTCCGTAGTTTTATATCACTACGGAATCTAAAGAGGCATGTTGGACAGTAGAAAAGTCCCCCCCTATGCTTACCCTCCCCCAGACCTCTACTCATGTCGGTACTCGGATTAAAATGGCCAAGTGTGTTCGGTTGACTAGGTGGCGTGCATAACAACCAAACCCAGTGTTTAACCGAATCAACTGACGGGCTCCTTACGGGGAGGACCACCCCCTTCTTTTTTAAACGAACCCCATCTTCAAATTCTGTTTCATACTGAACTACAGTAACGCCGATATTTAAGTGGACATTAGCCTTTTCAAAAATGTCAATAGATCGTAGCATTACTGGGTATTTCCCCTCCAAACGAGAGAAATCTACAATGGGAAAGACGGACCCATTCTTGCCACCCATAGCCCAAGTGTCTAAATTTGTCATGCTCGCGTCCCGAGCTAGAGGCTCGAATGCTGAATGCTGATATGAGGAAAGCATATCTGAAACACTTTTGACCTGTTTCAAAACAGATCCGCTGGACACCTTGACAACCTTCTAGATCTGGATTATATTTTAAAACTACTGCCCTTTCCCCACCCCCTCTTAAAATAAAATATTTCTTAAATTTACAAATATTAACCCTTAAATTTTTCACAAAAATAACTAGAGACCCACTACTGTTTTCATTAAGGTTCTCAAGATGCGTTATAATTTTATCTACTCAATCCGTGAAAGTTCCCTAAAAATTTTCCAAATTCGAATAAACCACACGCATCTCGGACTTTACATAATGATAAAAAATTTCACTTTTTCCCTCATTCAAATAAAATACCTTTAAAACAATGGAGACCTTAAGTGATTTCCTCCCCCACAACTGAAGTTGGTTCTCCAGAAGTGCACGAGTTTTATCTACATCGTTATTCAAATTTTCTACAGGGTCATAAACAAATTTTTCGGCCAGACGTGAATTAAATAGATCATCAAACGTCGCAGTGTAAACAACTATTGCATTTAAAATTCTGTTGGTTAATTGAAAATCGGGGGGAGTTGTACCCCCCTCCCCTTCTTGCA
Source organism: Artemia sp. Qi Xiang Cuo (assembly GCF_049724085.1). Lineage (NCBI taxonomy): Eukaryota > Metazoa > Arthropoda > Branchiopoda > Anostraca > Artemiidae > Artemia > Artemia sp. Qi Xiang Cuo. The sequence continues at coordinate 52,321,564 of NC_142797.1, read as the reverse complement.
TATTACCCCCTCCCCAAGTTGTTCAACAATATCTGAGGAATGCTCCACTTCAGTTGTTTGAAGTGGAGTCGTTAGGGTATCGAAGGCTGGAGGGTTCCCTTTTAATTCCCGGGTAAATTCATCTAAAAGCGGCATTGTGTTTGGACTCAGCAAAGGTAAGTCCCCCTGATCAACTGCGCTATAATCAACATTTAAAATATCATCTATAAACACATTAGTAGTATCTAGAAATTGTTGTAAATCTTCACATAGTGAATTGTTGGGGAGCTCCACGTATGCTTCCTCTCCTTCTCCAACTGAAGAGCAGGGAGGAGATGGCGACTATGGGCCGAGGACAACCTACAAATGAAAAATAGCTTATTTTCAAAGTGTTCAAAACATCCCCTACTGTTAAAATTTGAATTATTATTTAAAGTCAGCGCTTAGTAGTAGTAGCAGTATGAGCATAGTAGCATTTTGTTAATTCAACTGAAAGAAAATCAAACCGGCGCTTCCCCCGGCGCTTCCCGGACCCACTGGCGCATTCGGGGCTCCGCGGCTCCCGGCCATTTACATAATGTCTCAAAAAAGTTGAAATATTTCTTAGTCCATACAGGGTCGGTAGACACATGAGTTTAATTACGGAGGTTAGATGAACGAGTTTGAAATTCAAAATGTTGAGAATCGTTAATTCACTTTCCCGACACACTTCTTAGACATTATATTACTGTTTTGGCATAATGCTCTCCGCGTTAGGTTATATATAATTTTGGCATCTCCTTTCCCTATTTTGTTTTACATTAGCGGTTTTTAGTCAATCAAGGTTTTAATGGCATTTGCGTAATTCTGTGTTTTCTGAAATAGCGGAGAACAAATTGTCTGTAAAATTAATATTTAAGGACATTGGAGTTATATATTCTATGTAAGAGCGAAACATGGCACGATAGAAATATTCAGTGTAAATTAGAACGACAATATGTTACAGATGGGATAATCTCTCTCAAAATTAGGTGAAAAAGAGCAGTCGGTGTTTCAAAGGTACCTTAAAAATATATGTGATAGCAATAGAGAAAATAGTACAGATTATAAAAAATCACATTTTGATTTTCAAAGGCGGTGATTATTAATAGAAATTACATAAAAATATTAGCTTATGAGATATCTAAGCGATAGCAAAGATTAGAAAATAGTGGTTTCTATGCAAAAAAATTACATTTAGATATCTCCGAGGGAGAGAAATTTAAAACAATGGTTCGGGGGTGAGGGGTTAATATCTCACTGAGATAAGTTTATATTGGGATTGAAAAAGAAAAAAACATTGGAATAAATTTATAGGTATTAAAAATGGATAAATTTTGAAAAAGCGTGGGGGACTTGGGACCCGGAAGTATCAGTTACCGCGGTTGGGAGGGGAGGGGGGGGGGCAGCGATTTGTTCTTGCGGGGCTGTGCCAGCTATTTCACAATCTTGCGTAGCTTTGGTATTTCAGTTATCTGTCCACTTTCTCTTAAACTTTCTGCCCGGCTGCATTGGGGCTGCCTCGTCATCTCTTGCTCTCTTGGAAGGAGGGGGCACGCATTCTTCATAATTGGCCTTAAAAAGAAGAGAAAAAATTAGTATCAAAATAATTTCCCCCTTTTTTTTTACAGAAAGAAAGTTAGTACCCTCATCCATATAATTTTGTTTAGAAATGCATTTATCTCTTTTCAGTAAAGCAAGAAGTAAAAATTTCGCGAGAAATATATTAGGCTTAGAAATCAAAAGTTTTTATTAGACAATCATTAGTCTATAGCCATAGGATAGAAATCATTGTTTGTATTTTTACCATTTAGAAAAATATTAAATATTCCAGTCTATAGGCTTTAAATTAGATCGCTAACCCATCGACCTGTAGGACTATATGTCGCAAACATAGTGTAAAATACTGTTCAATTTATATATAATATTAGCATCATGCAACTCACACAGACTTTTCTAGCCCTGCACTATTTGTTTTCATTTTACATTGATGGCGGTAGAATTGAAGGCATTGCCCTCCCCCTTTACATAATTTACTTACAACGAAGCTGTTAGAAGCAATGTATTGCCCCCTCCTCCCTTTCACATCATGTTCTAAATAGATTGTTAAACTTAATTTGAAAATAATATCTTTCACCGGCTCTCTGACAAATACAAGGCCCTTTCTTTTTATTCGAATTTAGATTTTGTTTTCTTTTTACACTGATGGCTGTTTACTTGTAGGCATTGCCCTCCCCCTTTACAAAATTTAGTTACACCGACGCTGTTAGAAGAAATGTCTTGCCCCCGCCCCCCGTGCACAGAATGTTCTAAATATATTGTTAAACTTAATTTGAAAATAATATCTTTCATCGCTTCTCCGACAAATACAAGGCCCTTACTTTATAGCGAAGAAATTGTTTGTTTTCATTTTACACTGATGGCGGTAGAATTGAAGGCATTGGCATCACTCTGTAAATAATTTACTTACAAAGAAGATGTTAGTAGCAATGTATTGCCCCCTCCCCACGGTCACATAATTTTATAAATATATTTTTAAACTTAATTTGAAAATAATATCTTTCACTGGCTCTCTGACAAATACATTTCCCATACTTTTAATGTTTAGTATTTTTTGTTTGTTTTCTTTCTACGAGGGTGGTTGAATCGAATTCTTGACCATTCCCAAGTAAGAACTGTCATTCCACCGCAGAGTGGAGTGGAAAGGTAGTTCCGCCGCTCTAAGGTCCTATAATGTGCGAAATAGATTTGGAATCGTATATTTTAAATAAAATATTTAATCGCTTATCCGACAAATAAAAGGTTACGAAACTACAAGCTTAATATACAGCAATCTCTTTTTGCTTAAAACTGTTTTAATTTGACAGCCAAAACAAAACCTTTGGCTAGACCGATAGCGTGAACACACCGGAAAGGGGTGACAGCTAATTTTAACCTCGCGTATAGCATTATGTCAAAACCAGAGCGGCATTTTCATTAAAAATTGACAGAAGTCAATGGTCGCTTTTAGCTAGGATATAGAACACTTAAAATTGCATAAATTTAACGAATGGATAATTATTTCTTTTTGCGAGAGTTTTGTTGTAAAACGGTGAGGGGGGGGGGGTTATGTTGTGAGGGTAAAAGAACATATTTTATGCATTTAATTTTGACGGAGAAACAGTGCCTTTTGACTCTGGCTGCCGCGCTCGTAAACACATAGGAAAAGGGGTGACAGCTAATTTTAACCTCGCGTAGAGCATTATGTCAAATCCAGAGCGTCATTTTCATTAAAAATTGACAGAAGTCAATGGTCGCTTTTAGCTGGAAATATAGAAGGAAGGAATTTAACGAAATGGTATTTCTTTTTGCGAGAGTTTCGTTGTAAAACAGTGAGGGGGGGGGATTTAGCTGGAAATATAGAAGGAAGGAATTTAACGAAATGATATTTCTTTTTGTGAGAATTTGATTGTAAAACAATGGTGGGGGGGGATTTAGCTGGAAATATAAAAGGAAGGAATTTATCGAAATGGTATTTCTTTTTGCGAGAATTTGATTGTAAAACAATGGTTTGGGGGGGGTTAGGTTTTGAGGGTAAAAGAAAATATTTACGTTTTAGCTGAATATACTGGACGATGTCCAAGGAAAATTCGTTTGAAAATAAAAATGCACTTACATTGCTAATTGCGGCTGTCAATGCTTCTAAAGAGTTAAATTTATCCATTGTAGTTGTTTGCACTATGTCAAAATACTTTCTGATAATTGAATCATATTGCATGCCCGTTATATACGAAATCTCAAGGGCGAATTGTTATGTAACGGGGAAAACTATATGTAACAAGCCCTCTGATTGGCGGAGAAAGGGGATGTAACCGACTCGCTGATTGGCTGAGAAGGAAACACGTGATCTAACTGTTTCCGGGAAACTCATAACATTTGGCGCGTGCCAAAAACAACAACAACAACAAATAAATCGACCTTGACATTCGCTGAGAGCGTGCACTTACAACAACAATAACATCGACCTTGGAAAAAGAGGTCATTGAGCCCATTAACCACGTGTTCTCCCTAATGACTCTATGCCCATATATGGTGTGCTGTTCGGACTCAATAAGGCCCTTCTACTTGTATTGATATATCCGGGCTTGCTCTCTGAATCCCCTATTACCAAGTTAAGGTTAAACCCCCAGCACTACTACAGGACTGCCTTTATGACAAAAAAAAACAGAAGACGTTTTCCTTAAAAATTCCGTTTTCCTGAGATTCAATTTCAAATTATAAAACTATGAGGAAAAATTCTAGTTACTGGAGATGATTTCCGTCAGTGCTTACCGGTTAAACTCCGAAGCAACCGCAATGAAACACTTAACTTGTCAACAAGAAAAAATATCCTCTGCAAGTATTTCAATTTTTTTTAAATCAATAAGCGTGTTAATCCTGAACAGGAAGCATTTGTAAAGTATATCCTGGACCTGCAAATCTTTCCAAAATTGACTTCATTGAAATCGAATTACCTGCAGATATGATTTCCAGTGGTAATTTAGTTGAACAAGTGTTGGGAGACTGTCAGAAAAATCAAACTTACGATGGAATAAAGGAACGAGTTATTTTAGCTTCGCTCAACAAAGAAGTCAGTATAATATTGTAAAATAATTGTCGATCATTTCCCCGGAGAGTACACATTTTATCAAATTCAAAGTTATGTGAAAGATAAATCGTAAGGAGGAATTGAATTTACTCCAGAATTATTCAATTCAATTGAGATTGCATGTTCACCAATCCATGACTGAAAATAGAGAAAAATGCAATAGTTATGCTCACGCCTTATATAATGACATAGTTAAGGCAAATATAAATACTGGGAAAAATCTGGAAAAGACGTTCACATTTCTTGGTTTACGCTCGGCTCCAGTAGAGGTTAACTTGGATATACAGTACAGCGACATCAATTTCCACTTCGATTGACATTTGCAATGACAATACACAAATATCAAGGGCGAACTTTCGAATTTATTGGCGTCAACCTCCGTACACCTGTTTGAAATCATGTTATGTTGTACATGGCATTTTCTCGTGTTAATGGACGAAGTACCTTAAAAATTCTGCTACCACCTGAAAATGAACGACAAACTTATAATTTCTGTTTGAAAGGAAGCATTGAACAATCCCAAAGAAACCTCTTTTTGCTAATCCAATAAGCCTTTTTATTAATTAAAAGAGCGATGATTCTGTATATATATATATATATATATATATATATATATATATATATATATATATATATATATATATATATATATATGTTTATTTTCCTAGAAATCGGCTACATAACTAAATGAGATCTTTTTATAATAATATATTTCATATGATATTAAAAAAAAAGAATTCAGTTTTGTATGGGGCTATTGAATAGAGTTTGACCTACTTCTAGATATTTCCTACATTGCAAGATTTATGAGTCAAATTCATACAACAATTCATGTAATGATGTAGCGTTTTAAGTAAAAGGCAAACTATGTCTTATTACGCTTAGCAGTTGTAGAGTAGGTCCAAAAGTAATTCTGGACCAAAATTTTTCTAACTCCCATGAAAGGAACTTTTACCAAATGTTTGTTGTTCCTGGGGCGTAGTCATAGCAATATAAGCCCCTGTAGAACGACTGATGGAAATCGCAGTGACTAATTAATAATTTTGCTTACAGCTACAGGAACAAATAGGCAGGGTCATTGGTAGACATATGGTATTTTTATTTGGGTATTTTAATTCCCAGGTCGGTAGAAATAGGGATGGATGGTATTCTGGCATAGGAGAATTTGGTGTAGGAAAAAGAAAAAGTCATGGTTACAGATAACTGCAATTCTGTAGATTTAACAGTCTAGTTATAAATAGTAAAGTATCTGGTCATAAAATAGTCCATAAGTTACCATGGTAGTCACATGATGTTGAGACAGGTAACGTTATTGATTATTTTTAAGAATGTTTTGTCAACGAAGTATAGCCAATAGTAACAGAACTATTTAAATAAATAATAATACACCTGTTTATTAAGGCGCCATATGTACCAAAACTAATTATCTAAATTGATCTCTTATATAATAAGTTAAAAAACACTTTTTCCAAAAAATAAGTTTTTGAAAGAAAAGTAAAGAACCCCATTAAACCAAAAATGAGCAAAAATAAAATAAAAAAATTTACCAAGCGTGAAACTACCACAAATCAGCATCGATAAATAAAGGAAACCCAAAACGAACAGAAATTACAATAAATAACCGAGTTAAACTCAAAACGAGCAGAAATTAACATGAGTAGGGCTCAAAACCCCTTTGCCATCCCAAGGATAGAACATAATTTGCACTTTACTGAAAAAATTTAAACGTTTTTACTTTTATAACTTTAATAAATCCAATAATATTAACATTTTGATTACTAAATATCAGTATATGTATATACTGACAATGCACATTCATTTGTATTTTTTTCAGTAAAGTACAAATTATTTTCTGGCCTAGGGATGGCATAGGGGATTTGGGAAGGCATAGGGATTTATGCCCAAAGGGCATAGATTACAACCCTTGTCCTGAGGGCTGTGAGGGCGTTGTCACCCTCATAGACCTAATTTCCAGAACTTTCAAATACGTCAAACAAAATGGCTATCTCAAAATTTTGATTGGATGTTTTTGGGGAAGTGGTGGGCGTAAGAGGGGCGTTAGTTGCTCTCCAATCACTTTCAACTATTAAAAAAAGGCACTAGCCCTTTTAATTTCCAATCGAATTGAGCCCTTTTGAAGTTTCTACGACAACGCTTTCAATAAAAGCCTTATATGCCCCCAGGGCATAAATTACAACCCTTGCCCTGCGGGCTTGGGAGGGGGTTGTCATCCTGAAAGACCTAATTTTCCAGAACTTTTAACTACGTTGAAGAAAATTGCTATCTCAAAATTTTGATTGGATGTGTTTTGGGAAATAGTGGGCGGGAGAGGAGGGTTAGTTACCCTCCAATCACTTCCGACTATTAAAAAGGGGACTAACGCTTTCAATTTCCAGTCGAAAGAGCCCATTTTGAAGTTTCTACAACAACACTTTCTATAAGAACCTTATACGTCCCAGGGCATAATTTACAACCCTTGACCTAAGGGCTGAGAGGGGGTTGTCATCCTCAAAGACATAATTTAAACTAAATGGCTAGCCTATCTCAAAATTTTGATTGGATGGGTTTGCAAAAATGGTGGGCGTCAGCGGGGGGTAACTCGTCCTCGAATCACTTTCGACTATGAAAAAGGGCACTTACCTATTTCAATCCCCAATAAAATGATTCCTATTTCAAGTTTCTACGACAACGCTTTCTATAATAAAAAAAAACCTTATAGGCCCCAAGGACATGCCTTACAACCCTTGCCCTGAGGGCTTTGGGGGGAGTTTTATCCTCAAAAATATAATTTTCAGACTTCTTAACTACGTCGAACAAAATGGCTATCTCAAAATTCTCATTGGATGTGTTTGGGGAAATGGTGGTGGGAGAGGGGTGTTAGTTATCCTCCAATAAGTTTCGATTATTAAAAAGGACACAAGCCCTTCTAATTTCCAATCGAATGAGCCCTTTTTTCAGTTTCTACAACATCACTATCTATAAAAAACCTTATATGCCCCCAGGGCATATTTTATAACCCTTGCCCTGAGAGTTCTGAGGAGGGTTATCATCCTCAAAGACCTAGTTTCTAAGACTTTTAAATACGTTGAACAAAAGGGCTATCTAAAAATTTTAATTGGTTGTGATTGGGGAAAAGGTGGGCGTGAGAGAGGGGTTAGTTACCCTTAAATCACTTTCAACTATTAATAAGGGCACTAGCCCTTTGAATTTTGAATCGATTGAGCCCTTTTTCAAGTTTCTACGAAAAAGCTTTCAATAAAAACCTTATATGTCCACAGGGCATAACTTAAAACCCTGACACCGAGGGCTGTGGGAGGAGTGTCATCCTCAAAGATATAATTTCTGGACATTTCAAGTACTTTGGACAAAATGGCTGTCTTAAAATATTGAGTAGACGTGTATGGATAAATGGTGGGCGTGGAAGGGGTGTTAGTTATCTTCCAGTTACTTTCGACTATTAAAACAGGCAGTAGCCATTTCAATTTCCAATCAAATGAACCCTTTTTGAGTTTCTACGACAACACTTTCTATAAAAAAAAACAACCTTGTATGCCCCCAGGGCATAACTTACGACCCTTGCCCTGAGGGCTATGGTGGGGGGGTTAATCCTCGAAGACCTAATTTCCAGAACTTTCAACTATATTGAACAAAATGGCTATCTTAAAATTTAGATTAGATGTGTTTGGGGAAAAGGTGGGCGTGAGAGGGGTGTTAGTTTCCCTCCAATCACTTTCGACTATTAAAAAGGGGACTAACCCTTTGAATTTCCAATCGACTTTTTTGAAGCTTCTATGACAACGCTTTCTATAAAAACCTTATATGCCCCCAGGGCATAAGTTACAACCCTTGCCCTGAAGGCTGTGGGGGAGTGTTCAACTCAAAAACATAATTTCTATCTGGAAATCAACTTCGCTGATCAAAATGGCTATCTCAAATTTTGATTGGATGTGTTTCGAGAAATGGTGGGTGATGGAAGGGGTTTTAGTTGCCCTCAAATCACTTTCGAATATTAAAAAGTGCACAAGCCACTCCAATTTCCCAGTTTGGGGAAATGGTGGGTATGGAAGGGGTTTTAGTTGCCTTCCAATCACTTTCGACTATTAAAAAAAACACAAGCCACTCCAATTTCCAATCGAATGAGCCCTTTTCGAAGTTTTTACGACAACTCCTTCGATGCGAAGTACCCTGGTCTAAAAGAACCGAAAAAAAATAATATATTCTGCCAACATCGTTCTTTACTTAGGCAGCGCTATTGCGCTGCCTATGATTATAATAATCTATTCTGATGCTTTATGTAATATAATGCTGTGGTTTGTTCTTTACTAAGTTTCAGCCATCTTCATTACCATGATCAAACAGTTCCTGGTAACGAACTGTATAATAAGAGTGACTCGTCTCACTTAAAGTTTAAGCTCACTTTAAAGTTTTAAAATACGAAAAGATTTAAAGGGTTATTTCCTTTTTCCCTGAAAAGACTATGTCAATATAAAACGAACAGAAATTAATTTAAAAAACGTTTTCCACAAAATAAGTTTTTCAAATAAAAGTAAAGAACTCCATTAAACAAAAAATGAGCAACAATAAAATCAAATAATCTACCAAGCGTGAAACTACCACAATTCAGCATCGATAAATAAATGGAACCCAAAACCAACAGAAATTACAATAAAACCGAGCCAAACTCAAAACGAGCAGAAATTAACATAAGTTGGGCGCAAAACCCCTATGCCTTCCCTAGGCCTGAACAAAATATGCACTTTACTGAAAAACACAAATGAATGTGCATTGTCAGTTTAATATACATATACTGATATTTAGTAATCAAAATGTTAGTATTATTTGATTTATTAAAAAAAAAATTATTAGCAAAAAAGCGGTTTCTTTGGGAGTGTTCAATGCTTCCTTTCAAACAGAAATCATACGTTTGTTGTTCATTATCAGGTGGTAGCAGAACTATTAAGCTACTTCGTCCTTTTACACGAGAAAATGCCATGTACGACATAACATGATTTCAAATAGGTGTACGGAGGTTGACGCCAATAAATTCAAAATTTCGCCCTTGATATTTGTGTATTGCCATTGCAAATGCCAATCAAAGTGGAAATTGATGTCGCTGTACTATATATCCAAGTTAACCTCTACTGGAGCCGAGCGTAAACCAAGAAATATGAACGACCTTTCCAGATTTTTCCCAATATTTAAATTTGCCTTAATTATGTCATTATATAATCCAGTAACATCAAGGCGTGAGCATAACTTTTGCATTTTTCTCTATTTTTCAGTAATGGAGTGGCGTACATGCAATCTCAATTGAATTTAATGATTCTGTAGTGAATTCAATTCCTACTTACGGTTTATCCTTCACATCACCATGAATTTGATAAAATGTGTATTCTCCGGGGAAATAATCGTTAACTATTTTGCAATTATTTTACATTATTATACTTACTTCTTTGTTGAGCGAAGCTATAATAACTCGTTCCTTCATTCCATCGTAAATTTGATTTTTCTGACAGTCTCCAAATACTTGCTCAACTAAACTACCACTGAAAATCATATCTTTAGGTAATTTGATTTTATTGAAGTCATTTTTAGAAAGATTTTCATTTCCCACGTCCAGGATGTACTTTACAAATGCTTTCTGTTCAGGATTAAGACGCTTATTTATTTTTTAAAAACAATATTTGAAATACTTCCAGAGATTACTTTTTCTTGGTTTCACTGCGGTCGCTTCCAAGTTGAACAGGTAAGCACTGACGAAAATCATCTCCAGTAACTAGAATTCTCCTTCATAGTTTTATAATTTGAAATTGAATCTCAGGAGAGTGGAATTTTCAAGGCAAACGTGTTGTGCTTTGTTTGTCCTAAAGGCAGTCCTGTAGCAATTCTTATCTTGGCGATACTGGATCAAGAGAGCGATTCCAGTAAATACCATACGTTTTACTTTGCGACTTTTAACATGCCTAATATAATAAATTGTCTTATAAACAAAGGTATTGCCATTACCACCTGCCTCATCTACAAAAAATTTTTTTCCCACCATAATTAAGATCGTTGAGAGCCTGTAAAATGTTGTTCACAATTTCAATCGGTTTTAATTGCAGAAGTCGATATTTACTTTCTCCAGTATCAGCTGACTGGCTTGAACTTAGAAATTCCATGTTTTGGTCATCTTTGTATGTGTCGATGTCATACATACCATATCGTTACACCCAAAACTAAAAACTCGACCTTCTCTTAACATCGTATTAAACTTAGATGCAATAATGATTTGATCTGTGATCGGTCTTATCTGATCTGTTCTTTGTCTGATCTGATCTGTTCTCGGTTTGATATTATCTGTTCTTGGTTTTATCTGATCTTTTATCGGTCTGATCTGATCTGTTCTTGGTCTGATCTTATCTTTACTCGGTCTGATCTGATGTGTTCTCTAATCTTATCTGATCTGTTCTCGTTCTGATCTTATCTGTTCCCGGTCGGATCTGGTCGGTTCACGGTCTGATCCAAATTGTTCTCGGTGTTATTTAATCTGTTCTCGGTCCGACCTGATCTGTTCTCGGTCTTATCTGATCTGTTCCCGGTCTGATATGATGTGTTCTCGGTCTGATATGATCTGTTCTCGTTCTGATCTTATCTGTTCCCGGTCAGATCTGATCTGTTCTTGGTCTGATCCGATCTGTTCTCGGTGTTTTCTGGTCTGTTCTCCGTCTGATCTGTTCTTTGTCTGATCTGATTTGGTCTTGGTCTGATCTTATTTCTCGGTCTTATCTGATTAGTTCTTCGTATGATCTGATCTTTTCTCGGTCTGATATGATTTGGTCTTGGTCTTAAATGATCTGTTATAAGTCTGATCTGATCTGTTCTCGGTCTGATTTGATCTGTTCTTGGTCTGATATGATCTGTTCTCAGTCTGATCTTTTCTCAGTCTGATATGATTTGTTCTCGGTCCGATGAGATCTGTTCTTGGTCTGATGAGATCTGTTCTCATACTAATGTGATCCATTCTTGTTTTGATCTGATCTGTTCTTGGTCTGATCTGATCTCTTCTCTGTCTGATATGATCCGTTCTTGGTCTGATATGATCTGTTATCGGTATGATCTTATCTGTTCTTGTCTCATATGATATGTTGTTGGTCTGATCTGATGTGTTCTTGGTCTGATATTATCTGTTCTCAGGCTGATCTGATCTGTTTTCTATGTGATCTAATCTGTTCTTGATCTGATTTGATCTGTTTTCAGTCTGAATTGATCTGTTCTAGGTCTTATATGATCTGTTCTTGGTCTGATTTTATCCATTCTCAATCTGATCTGATTAGTTCTCGGTCTGATCTGACGGTTTCTCGGTCTAATCTGATATGTTTTCAGTCTGATCTGAACTCTTCTCGGCCTGATCTGATCTTTTCTCGGTCATATATGATCTTATCTCGAACGGATTATATCAGACCGAGAGCATATCAGATCAGGCCATGAATAGACCATATCAGACCAAGAACACATCAGATCACACCAAAAACAGATAACATCAGACCGAGAACAGATAAGATTAAACCGAAAACAGATCAGATCAGACAAAGAACAGATCAGATTAAACCGAAAACAGATCAGATCAGACCAAGAGCAGATCAGATAAGAACAAAAACAGATCAGACAAGACCGATAATAGATCAAATAAGACCAAGAGCATATCAGCCCTGTTCTCGGTCGGATACGTTCTTGGTGTCACGTAACTTCATAGACGTTAATATATTTTCTCGGTCTCATGTGATCTGTTCATGATCTGATATGATCTGTTCTCGGTCTGATCTAATCTTTTCTCGATCTGATATGATCTGTTTTCAATCTGGTCTGATCTGTTCTCGTTCTTGGTGTCACGTAACTTCATAGACGTTCATATATGTTCTCGGTCTCATGTGATCTGTTCATGATCTGATATGATCTGGTTTCGGTCTGATCTGATTTTTTCTCGGCCTGATATGATCTGTTCTTGGCCTAACCTGAACTGTTCTCGGTCTGATATAATCTGTTCGAGAAAATATGAGATATGACCGAGAAAAGATCAAATCAGGCCAAAAAGAGATCATATCAAACCAATAACAGATCAAATGAGACCGAGAAAAGATCAGATCAGACCGAGAACAAGTCAGACAGACTGAGAACAGATCAGATCAGACCGAGAACAGATCACATGAGACCAAGAACAGATCAGTTCACACTGAAAACAGATCAGGTCAGACAAAGAATAGACAATATCAGACCAAGAACAGGTCTGATCTAATCTGTTATCGGCCTGATTTCATCTATTTTTGGTCTGATCTGATCAGTTCTCGGTCTGATCTGATCTATTCTCGGTCTGATCTGATCCGTTATCTTTCTGATCTGATCTGCTTTCGTTTCGTTCTGTTCTTGGTCTAATCTGATCTGTTCTTGGTCTAATCTGATCTGTTCTTGGTCTAATCTGATCTGCTCTGGGTCTGATGTGATATGTCCTCGATCTGATCAGATCTGTTCTTGTTCTGATATGATCTGTTCTTGGTCTGATCTGTTCTCGGTCTGATCTGATCTTTTTTCGATCTGATATGATCTGTTTTTGATCTAGTATGATCTGTTCTCGGTCTGATATGATCTGGCTTCGGTCTGATCTGATTTTTTCTCGGCCTGATATGATCTGTTCTTGGCCTAACCTGAACTGTTCTCGGTCTGATATAATCTGTTCAAGAAAAGATGAGATATGACCGAGAAAAGATCAAATCAGGCCAAAAAGAGATCAGATCAGACCAATAACAGATCAGATAAGACCAAAAAAAGATCAGATCAGACCGAGAACAAATCAGACAGACTGAGAAAAGGTCAGATCAGACCGAGAACAGATCACATGAGACCAAGAACAGATCAGTTCACACTGAAAACAGATCAGATCAGACAAAGAATAGACCATATCTGACCAAGAACAGGTCTGATCTAATCTGGTATCGGCCTGATTTAATCTATTCTTGTTCTGATCTGATTAGTTCTCGGTCTGATCTGATCTATTCTCGGTCTGATCTGATCTGTTCTCTTTCTGATCTGATCTGTTTTCGTTTTGATCTGTTCTTTGTCTGAACTGATCTGTTCTTGGTCTAATCTGTTCTGTTCTGGGTCCGATTTGATATGTCATCGGTCTGATCAGATCTGTTCTTGTTCTGATATGATCTGTTTTTGGTCTGATCTGATCTGTTCTCGGTCTGAACTGATCTATTCTAGGTCTGATATAATCTATTCTCGATCTGATCTGATCTGTTCTTGGTCTGAACTTATCTGTACTTGATCTGATATGATCTGTTCCCGGTCTCATCTGATCTGTTCTTGGTTTGGTGTGATCTGTTCTCGGTCTGATCTTATCTGCTCTTGGTCTTATCTGATCTGTTTTTAGATTGATATGATCTGTTCTTGGTCTGATTTGATCTGTTCTCGGTTTGGTGTTATCTGTTCTTGGTCTGATCTGATCTGTTCTCAGTAATCTGATCTGTTCTCGGTCTGATCTGATCTTTTCTCGGTCATATCTGATCTGTTCTTGAATAAATCATATCAGACCGAGGACAGATCAGGTCAGACAAAGAACAGATAACATTGGACCGATAACGGATCAGATTAAACAAAGAAAAGATCAGATCAGACAAAGAACAGATCATATCAGACAGAAAACAGCTCAGATAAGACAAAAAAAAAGAACAGATCAGACCGAGAACAAATCAGATCAAACCGAGAACAGATAAGATTAGACCGAGAACATCTCAGATCAGACTGAGAACAGATCAGATAAGACGGAGACCAGACTATATCAGACCTAGAACAGATCAGATGAGACCCAGAAAATATCAGATAAGACCAAAAACAAATCAGATCAGACCAGAAACAGATCGGATAAGACCGAGAATAGATAAGATGAGACCAAGAACATATCAGACAAGACTGTGAACAGATCAGATCAGACTTAGAACATATCATATCAGACCAAGAAAAGATCAGATCAGACCGGAAACAGATGAGATCAAACCAAGAACAGTTCAGATCAGACCGAGAGCAGATCATATAATACCAAGAACAAGTCAGATCAGACCGAGAAAAGATAAGACCGAAAAAAGATTGTATCAGACCGAGTATCAGACCGAGATTGTATCAACAGATCAGATAAGACCGAAAATACGTAGATCAGATCAGACCAAGAATAGATCAGATCAGACAAAGAACAGATCAGATCAGACCGAGAACAGATAAGATCAGATCGAGAACAAATCAGATAAAACCAAGAGCAGATCAGACAAGACCGAGAATAGATCAGATAAGACCAAGAACATATCAGCTTTGTTTTCGGTCTGATACGTTCTCGGTCTCATATAACTTCATAGACGTTCATATACGTTCTTGGTCTCATGTGATCAGTTCATGATCTGATATGATCTGAACTCGGTCTGATCTGATCTTTTCCCGGTCTGATATGATCTGGTTTCGGTCTGATCTGATTTTTTCTCGGCCTGATATAATCTGTTCTTGGCCTGACCTGAACTGTTCTCGGTCTGATATAATCTGTTCGAGAAAAGATCAGATATGACCGAGAAAAGATCAAATCAGGCCGAAAAGAAATCAGATCAGACCGATAACAGATCGGATAAGACCAAGAAAAGATCAGATCAGACCGAGAACAGATCACATCAGACCAAGAACAGATCTTTTGAAACTGAGAACAGGTCAGATCAGAAAAAGAATAGACCATATCAGACCAAGGACAGGTTTGATCTAATCTGTTATCGGCTTGATTTCATCTGTTTTGGTCTGATCTGATCAGTTATCGGTCTGATCTGATCTGTTCTCTTTCTGATCTGATCTGTTTTTGTTTTAATCTGTTCTTGGTCTGATCTGATCTGTTCTGGGTCTAATCTGATGTGCTGGGTCCAATGTAATATTTCCTCGGTCTGATCTGATCTCTTCTCGGTCTGATATGATCTGTTCTCGGTCCGATATAATCTGTTTTCGGTCTTATCATATCTGTTCTTGTTCTGATATAATCTGTTCTTGGTATGATCTGATCTGTTCTCGGTCTGAACTGATCTACTCTAGGTCTGATATAATCTATTCTCGGTCTGATCTGATCTTTTCTCGGTCTGAACTTATCTGTTCTTGGTCTGATAAGATCTGTTCCCAGTCTAATATGATCTGTTCTTGGTCGGATGGGATCTGTTCTCGGTCTGATCTGATCTTTTCTTGATCTTATCTGATCTGTTTTTGGTTTGGTCTGATCTTTTTTTTCCTGATCTGATCTGTTATTGATGTAATTTGATCTGTTTTTGGTCTGATATAATCTGTTCTTGGTCTGATTTAATTTGTTCTGGGTCTGAGTTAATCTGTTATCGGTCTGATGTTATCTGTTCTTGGTATGATCTGATCTGTTCTCGGTAATATGATCTGTTCTCGGTCTGATATGATTTTTTCTCGGTCTCATCTGGTCTGTTTTCGGTCTGATATGATCTCTTCTTGATCTGATCTAATCTTTTCTCAGTGATATCTGATCTGTTCTTGAATAGATCATATTAGACCAAGAACAGATCAGGTCAGACCAAGAATAGATAACATTAGACCGAAGAGGGATCAGATTAATCACAGAAAAGATAAGATCAGACAAAGAACAGATCATATCAGACAGAAAACAGATCAGGTAAGACCGAAAAGAGAACAGATCAGACCGAGAACAAATCAGATCAAACCTAGGAGAGATAAGATTAGACCAAGAACAGCTCAGATCAGACTGAGAACAGATCAGATAAGACGGAGACCAGACTATATCAGACCGAGAACGGATCACATGAGACCAAGAACATATCAGGTGAGACCAAGAACAGATCGGATAAGACCGCGAATAGATCAGACTAGATCAAGAACAGATCATATCAGACCGTGAACAGATCAGATCAGACTTAGAACATATCATATCAGACCGAGAACAGATCAGATCAGGCCAGAAACAGATCAGATCACACCAAGAAAAGATCAGATCTGACCAAGAGCAGATTATATAATACCGAGAACAAGTCAGATCAGACCAAGAAAAGATCAGACCGAAAAAAGATTATATCTGACTGAGAATAGATCAGATCAGACCAAGAACAGATCATATCATACCGAGAAAAAGTCAGATCAGACCGAGAACAGATCAGACCGACAACAGATTATATCAGACAGAGAACAGATCAGATAAGACCAAAAATAGATCAGATCAGACCGAGAATAGATCAGATCAGACAAAGAACAGATCAGATCAGACCGAGAACAGATAAGATCAGACCCAGAACATATCAGACTGAGTACAGATCAGATCAGACCAAGAACAGATCAAACCAGACCGAGAACAAATCAGATCAGACAAGGAAAAAATCAGACCGAAAACAGATCAGATCAGACCAAGAACAGATCAAATCAGACCGAGAACAGATCAGATCAGACCAAGAACAGATCATCTGTTTCCGGTCTGATCTGATCTCTTCTTGGTCCAATTTGATCTGTTCTCGGTATGATCTTATCTATTCTTGGTCTAGTCTGATCTGTTCTTGGTCTGATCTTATCTGTTCTTCATCTTATCTGATCTGTTCTCGGTCTGATCTGATCTGCTTTCGATTTTATCTCATCTGTTCCTGGTCTGATATGATGTGTTCTTTGTGTGATCTAATCTGTTCTCGGTTTGAATTGATACTGTTCTTAGTCTCATCTGATCTATTCTCGGCCTGATCTGATCTGTTCTGGGTCTTATCTGATGTTTTCTCGGTCTGATATGATCTATTTTCTATCTGATCTGTTCTCTGTCTGGTCTGATCTGCTCTCGATATAATCTGATAGGTTCTTTGTCTCATTTGATCTGTAATTGGTGTGATCTGATCTGTTCTCTTTCTGATCTGATCTGTTTTTGTTTTAATCTGTTCTTGGTCTGATCTGATCTGTTCTGGGTCTAATCTGATGTGCTGGGTCCAATGTAATATTTCCTCGGTCTGATCTGATCTCTTCTCGGTCTGATATGATCTGTTCTCGGTCCGATCTAATCTGTTTTCAGTCTTATCATATCTGTTCTTGTTCTGATATAATCTGTTCTTGGTATGATCTGATCTGTTCTCGGTCTGAACTGATCTACTCTAGGTCTGATATAATCTATTCTCGGTCTGATCTGATCTGTTCTCGGTCTGAACTTATCTGTTCTTGGTCTGATAAGATCTGTTCCCAGTCTAATCTGATCTGTTCTTGGTCGGATGTGATCTGTTCTCGGTCTGATCTGATCTTTTCTTGATCTTATCTGATCTGTTTTTGGTTTGGTCTGATCTTTTTTTCCTGATCTGATCTGTTATTGATGTAATCTGATCTGTTTTTGGTCTGATATAATCTGTTCTTGGTCTGATTTAATTTGTTCTGGGTCTGAGTTAATCTGTTATCGGTCTGATGTTATCAGTTCTCGGTATGATATGATCTGTTCTCGGTAATATGATCTGTTCTCGGTCTGATATGATTTTTTCTCGGTCTCATCTGGTCTGTTATCGGTCTGATATGATCTCTTCTTGATCTGATCTAATCTTTTCTCAGTGATATCTGATCTGTTCTTGAATAGATCATATTAGACCAAGAACAGATCAGGTCAGACCAAGAATAGATAACATTAGACCGAGAAGGGATCAGATTAATCACAGAAAAGATAAGATCAGACAACGAACTGATCATATCAGACAGAAAACAGATCAGGTAAGACCGAAAAGAGAACAGATCAGACCGAGAACAAATCAGATCAAACCTAGGAGAGATAAGATTAGACCAAGAACAGCTCAGATCAGACTGAGAACAGATCAGATAAGACGGAGACCAGACTATATCAGACCGAGAACAGATCACATGAGACCAAGAACATATCAGGTGAGACCAAGAACAGATCGGATAAGACCGCGAATAGATCAGACTAGATCAAGAACAGATCATATCAAACCGTGAACAGATCAGATCAGACCTAGAACATATCATATCAGACCGAGAACAGATCAGATCAGGCCAGAAACAGATCAGATCACACCAAGAAAAGATCAGATCTGACCGAGAGCAGATTATATAATACCGAGAACAAGTCAGATCAGACCAAGAAAAGATCAGACCGAAAAAAGATTATATCTGACTGAGAATAGATCAGATCAGACCAAGAACAGATCATATCATACCGAGAAAAAGTCAGATCAGACCGAGAACAGATCAGACCGACAACAGATTATATCAGACAGAGAACAGATCAGATAAGACCGAAAATAGATCAGATCAGACCGAGAATAGATCAGATCAGACAAAGAACAGATCAGATCAGACCGAGAACAGATAAGATCAGACCCAGAACATATCAGACTGAGGACAGATCAGATCAGACCGAGAACAGATCAGATCAGACCGAGAACATTTCAGATCAGACAAGGAAAAAATCAGACCGAAAACAGATCAGATCAGACCAAGAACAGATCAAATCAGACCAAGAACAGATCATTTGTTCCCGGTCTGATCTGATCTCTTCTTGGTCCAATTTGATCTGTTCTCGGTATGATCTTATCTATTCTTGGTCTAGTCTGATCTGTTCTTAGTCTGATCTTATCTGTTCTTCATCTTATCTGATCTGTTCTCGGTCTGATCTGATCTGCTTTCGATTTTATCTCATCTGTTCCTGGTCTGATATGATGTGTTCTTTGTGTGATCTAATCTGTTCTCGGTTTGAATTGATACTGTTCTTAGTCTCATCTGATCTATTCTCGGCCTGATCTGATCTGTTCTGGGTCTTATCTGATGTTTTCTCGGTCTGATATGATCTATTTTCTATCTGATCTGTTCTCTGTCTGTTCTGATCTGCTCTCGATATAATCTGATAGGTTCTTTGTCTCATTTGATCTGTAATTGGTGTGTTCTGATCTGTTCTCGGTCTGATCTGATCTGTTCTTGGTCTGATCTTATCTGTTTTCGATCATATCTGATCTGTTCTCGGTCTGATCTGATCTGTTCTTGTTCTGATCTGATTTTTTCTCGGTCTGATATGATCTGTTCTTGGTCTGATATGATCTGTTATTTGTCTGACCTGATCTGTTCTCGGTCTGATATGAACTGTTTTCAGTCTGATCTTACCTCGATCTAATCTGATCCGTTTTTCGGTCTGATCTGATCTGTTCTCGATCTTATCTGATCTGTTCTTGGTCTGATCTGATCTGTTCTCGATTTTATCTGATCTGTTCATGGTCTGATATGATGTGTTCTTTGTGTGATCTGATCTGTTCTCGGTTTGAACTGATACTGTTCTTAGTCTCATCAGATCTGTTCTCTGTCTAATCTGATCTGTTCTGGGTCTAGATTTGATCTTTGCTTTGACTGATCTGATCTTTTCTTGGTCTTATCTGATATTTTCTCGGTCTGATATGATCTGTTTTCTATCTGATCTGATCTGTTCTCTGTCTGGTCTGATCTGCTCTCGATCTAATCTGATAGATTCTTTGTCTCATTTGACCTGTATTTGGTGTGATCTGTTCTCGGTCTGATCTTATCTGTTCTTGGTCTGATCTTATCTGTTTTCGGTCAGATCTGATCTGTTCTCGGTCTGATCTGATCTGTTCTTGTTCTGATCTGATTTTTTCTCGGTCTGATATGATCTGTTCTTGGTCTGATATGATCTGTTATTTGTCTGACCTGATCTGTTCTCGGTCTGATATGAACTGTTTTCAGTCTGATCTTACCTCGATCTAATCTGATCCATTCTCGGTCTGATCTGATCTGTTCTCGATCTTATCTGATCTGTTCTCGGTCTGATCTGATCTGTTCTCGATTTTATCTGATCTGCTCCTGGTCTGATATGATGTGTTATTTGTGTGATCTGATCTGTTCTCGGTTTGAACTGATACTGTTCTTAGTCTCACCTGATCTGTTCTCGGTTTGATCTTATCTGTTCTGGGTCTAGATTTGATCTTTTCTTGGTCTGATCTGATATGTTCTTGGTCTTATCTGATCTTTTGTCGGTCTGATATGATCTGTTTTCTGTCTGGTCTGATCTGTTCTCTGTCTGATCTGATCTGCTCTCGATCTAATCTGATAGGTTTGTCTCATTTGAATCTGTACTTGGTGTGATCTGATCTGTTCTCGGTCTGATCTGATCTGTTCTTGCTCTGGTATTATCTGTTCTCGGTCTGATCTGATCTGTTTTTGTTCTGATCTGATTTTTTTTCGGTCTGATATGATCTGTTCCTGGTCTGATTTGATCTGTTATTTGTCTGATCTGATCTGTTGTCGGTCTGATATAAACTGTTTTCAGTCTGATCTTATCTCGGTCTGATCTGATCCGTTCTCGGTCTGATCTAATCTGTTCTCGGTCTGATCTTATCTATTCTCGTTCTGATCTGAGTCGTTCTTTGTATAATTACATATTTAAAATCATCATAAAAATCCGATTCTTTTGATGTATCTATTGTTATCAAAATTCCGTTTTTTAGTGTTTCGGTTACTATTGAGACGAGTCACTCTTATTATACAGTTCGTTACCAGGAACTGTTTGATCATGGTAATGAAGATGGCTGAAACCT
Source organism: Artemia sp. Qi Xiang Cuo (assembly GCF_049724085.1). Classification (NCBI taxonomy): domain Eukaryota; kingdom Metazoa; phylum Arthropoda; class Branchiopoda; order Anostraca; family Artemiidae; genus Artemia; species Artemia sp. Qi Xiang Cuo. Next base: position 52,300,342 of record NC_142797.1, on the reverse strand, counting down.
AGTAAAGAACAAACCATAGCCTTATATTACATAAAGCATCAGAATAGATTATTATAATCATAGGCAGCGCAATAGCGCTGCCTAAGTAAAGAACGTGTTGGCAGAACATATTATTTTTTTTCGGTTCTTGGTCTTAGACCAGGGTACTTCGCATCGAAGGAGTTGTCGTAAAAACTTCGAAAAGGGCTCATTCGATTGGAAATTGGAGTGGCTTGTGTTTTTTTTAATAGTCGAAAGTGATTGGAAGGCAACTAAAACCCCTTCCATACCCACCATTTCCCCAAACTGGGAAATTGGAGTGGCTTGTGCTCTTTTTAATAGTCGAAAGTGATTGGAAGGCAACTAAAACCCCTTCCATACCAACCATATCCCCAAACACATCTAATCAAAATTTGAGATAGCCATTTTGATCAGCGAAGTTGATTTCCAGATAGAAATTATGTTTTTGAGTTGAACACTCTCCCACAGCCTTCAGGGCAAGGGTTGTAAGTTATGCCCTGGGTGCATATAAGGTTTTTATAGAAAGCGTTGTCGTATAAACTTCAAAAAAGGCTCGTTCGATTGGAAATTCAAAGGGCTAGTCCTCTTTTTAATAGTCGAAAGGGACTGGAAGGCAGCTAACACCCCTTTCACGCCCACCATTTATCCAAGCACATCCAATCAAAATTTTGAGATAGCCATTTTGTCCAAAGTAGTTGACAGGTCCGGAAATTATATCTTTGACGATGAGAGTCCCCCCACAGCCCTCAGGGTAAGGGTTTTAAGTTATTCCCTGTGGGCATATAAGGTTTTTATTGAAAGCTTTGTCGTAGAAACTTGAAAAAGGGCTCATTCGATTCAAAATTCAAAGGGCTAGTGCTCTTTTTAATAGTTTAAAGTGAATTAAGGGCAACTAACCCCTCTCTCACGCCCACCATTTCCCCAATCACAACCAATCAAAATTTTTAGATAGCCCTTTTGTTCAACGTATTTAAAAGTCTTAGAAACTAGGTCTTTAAGGATGATAACCCCCGTCAGAGCTCTCAGGGCAAGGGTTATAAAATATGCCCTAGGGGCATATAAGGTTTTTTATAGATAGTGATGTTGTAGAAACTGAAAAAAGGCTCATTCGATTGGAAATTAGAAGGGCTTGTGTCTTTTTTAATAATCGAAACTTATTGGAGGATAATTAACACCCCACTCTCACCCACCATTTCCCCAAACACATCCAATGAGAATTTTGAGATAGCCATTTTGTTCGACGTAGTTAAGAAGTCTGAAAATTATATTTTTGAGGATAAAACTCCCCCCAAAGCCCTCAGGGCAAGGGTTGTAAGGCATGTCCTTGGGGCCTATATGGTTTTTTTTTATTATAGAAAGCGTTGTCGTAGAAACTTAAAAAAGGAATCATTCGATTGGAAATTGAAACGGCTAGTGCCCTTTTTAATAGTCAAAAGTGATTGGATGATAAGTAACCCCCCTCTCACGTCCACCATTTCCCCAAACACATCCAATCAAAATTTTGAGATAGGCTAGCCATTTAGTTTAAATTATGTCTTTGAGGATGACAACCCCCTCTCAGCCCTTAGGTCAAGGGTTGTAAATTATGCCCTGGGACGTATAAGGCTCTTATAGAAAGTGTTGTTGTAGAAACTTCAAAATGGGCTCTTTCGACTGGAAATTGAAAGGGTTAGTGCCCTTTTTAATAGTCGGAACCGATTGGAGGGTAACTAACCCTCCTCTCCCGCCCACCATTTCCCAAAACACATCCAATCAAAAATTTGAGATAGCAATTTTCTTCAACGTAGTTAAAAGTTTTAGAAATTAGGTCTTTGAGGATGACAACCCTCTCCCAAGCCCGCAGGGCAAGGGTTGTAAGTTATGCCCTGGGAGCATATAAGGCTTTCATTGAAAGTGTTGTCGTAGAAACTTCAAAAGGACTCATTCGATTGGAAATTAAAAGGGCTAGTGCTTTTTTTAATAGTTGAAAGTGATTGGAGAGCAACTAACGCCCCTCTCACGCCCACCATTTCCCCAAACACATCCAATCAAAATTTTGAGATAGCCATTTTGTTTGACGTATTTGAAAGTTCTGGAAATTAGGTCTATGAGGGTGACAACGCCCTCACAGCCCTCAGGGCAAGGGTTGTAATTTATGCCCTTTGGGCATAACTCCCTATACCTTCCCAAATCCCCTATGCCATCCTCAAAACCCCTATGCCATCCCTAGGCCAGGAAATAATTTGCAGTTTACTGAAAAAAATACAAATGAATGTGCATTGTCAGTATATACATATACTGATATTTAGTAATCAAAATGTTAATATTATTGGATATATTAAAGTTATAAAAGTAAAAACGTTTAAATTTTTTCAGTAAAGTGCAAATTATATATATATATATATATATATATATATATATATATATATATATATATATATATATATATATATATTCTGCTGGGACTGGTTGTCCCAGGTAGAACTACAAGTATCAGAAATCTACAATAATATATAATAAGATACTTGGACACTTAGAATAGTTTGACAATATTCCAAGGTATTTCTAAATCAACGGACCAGAGGTCAGTCCTGCATAAAGTTAGTATCTGTCTACCTCTTCCCATAAAAATGTATCTTTTATAAATTTTTATCAACCACACCTTCCTGTATCCAACCGACGCAAAAGCTGGGAAGTAGTAATTTCTTAATTTCCTGTTAAGCAGAAACTTGGCAGGATATGTTCCTTATCTTAATAAAAAATGGTATTCCGAAACTTTTGTATTTGCATCTTAATATTTTTACTAAATTCCAAATTGATTTACTTAGAAAACTTCACCTCTCTCAGGGCATAACTTAAAACCCTTGCCCCGAGGGTTTTGGGGGAGTACCCTCCTCAAAACATATTCTCTATCTGGAAATCAACTACGCTGAAGAAAATGGCTATCTCAAAATTTTGATTGGATGTGTTTAGCGAAATGATGGGCGTGGGGGGGGGCTTGTTGCTCTTCAATCACTTTTGACTATTAAAAAGGGCACTAGCCCTTTGAATTTCCAATCGAATGATCCATTTTTTAAGTTTCTACGACAACGCTTTCTATAAGAACCTTATATGCCCCCAGGGCATAAATTAACACCCTTGCCCTGAGGGTTGTGGGGGAGTGTCCTCCTCAAAAATTAATTTTCTATCTGGAAATCAAGTACGCTGAACAAAATGGCTATCTCAAAATTTTAATTGGACGTGTTTGGGGGAATGATGGGCGTGGGAGGGGGGGCTAGTTGCCCTCAAATCACTTTTGACTATTAAAAGGGTACTAGCCCTTCGAATTTCCAATGGAATGAGCCTGTTTTGAAGTTTCTACGACAACGCCTTCTATAAGGACCTTATGTGGCCCCAGGGCATAACTTAACACCCTTGCCCTGAGGGTTGTGGGGGAGTGTCCTCCTCAAAAACATATTTTCTATCTGGAAATCAACTACGCTGAGCAAAATGGCTATCTCAAAATTTTTATTGAAAGTGTTTTGGGACATGAGGGGCGTGGGAGGGGGGGGGGAGTATTTGCCCTCCAATCACTTTCGACTATTAAAAAGGGTACTAGAACTCTCAATTTCAAATCGAATGAGCCCCTTTTGAAGTTTCAACGACGACCCCTTCCACATGAAGTGCCCTGCTCTAAAGGAAAAAAGGAATTCATAGTACATTGTGCCAACATCGTTCTTTTATGCCCTCAGGGCATAAATTAAAACCCTTGTCCCGAGGGTTGTGGGGGAAGGTCGTCATCAGAAATATATTTTCTATCTGGAAATCAACTACGCTGAACAAAACGGCTATCTCGAAATTTTTATTGGATGTGTTTGGGGGAATGATGGGTGTGTGGGGGGGAGGGGCTATTTGCCCTCCAATCACTTTCAACTATTAAAAAGGGCACTAGCCACTCCAATTTCCAATCGAATGAGCCCTTTTCGAAGTTTCTACGACAATTCCTTCGATACGAAGTGCCTGACTGAAGAAGAAAAAAAAACACATTGTGCCCACATCGTTCTTTACTTAGGCAGTGCTAGCGCGCTGCCTATGATATGTTTATTTTCCTCGAAATCGTCTACATAACTAAATGAGATCCTTTTATAATAATATATTTCATATGATATTAAAAAAAAGAATTCAGTTTTTAATGGAGCTATTGAATAGAGTTTTACCTACTTCTAGATATTTCCTACATTGCAAGATTTATGAGTCAAATTCATACAACAATTCATGTTTTGATGTAGCGTTTCAAACAGTTCGTGGTAACGAACTGTAAGCAAGGAGTGACCCGGCTCAATAGTAACCAAAACTCTAAAAAACGGATCATCAAGTTTTCATCAAATTTAGTCCTATCCATCAAAAGTTACGCAACCGTGAAAATTTGCCTTATTTTCGAAAAAGGGGAGAAACATTTCAAAAAAGGAAAGAAACGCCCTCTAAAAGTCCTAGTATCTTAATGAAAATCACACTATCAGATTCAGCGTATTAGAGAACCCTACTGTAGAGGTTTCAAGCTCATATCTGCACAAACGTGGAATTTTTTATTTTTTGCCAGAAGAAATATCACGGATGTTTGTTTATTTTTTTTTTGTTTTTTTTTTTTTTTTTCCCAGGGGTGATCGTATCGACCCAGTGATCCTAGAATATCGTGGGAGGGCTCATTAGAACGGAAATTAAAGTTTCTAGTGGCTTCTTTAAGTGACCAAAAAAATGGAAGGCAACTAGGTCCCCTCCCATGCTCATTTTTCCCCAAAGTCACCCGATCAAAATTTTGAGATAGCCATTTTGTTCAGCATGTTCGAAAATATAATAACTATATCTTTTAGGATGACTGAATCCCCCAAAGTCCCTGGGGGAAGGGCTGAAAGTTATGAACTTTAACCAATGTTTACATACAGTAGGCCTATTGGTTATTGGGAAGTATACAGACGTTTTCAAGGAGGATTTTTTCTGGTCGTGGGGGGGGGGGGGGTCGGGGGTTTTGTGGGAGGATTTTTTCATGGAGGAAGTGTTCATGGGGGAAGGGACATTGCTATAAAGGGGGCACCGGATTTCCCAGCATTATTTAAAAAAAACGATCAGAAATTAAATAAAAAAAAGTTTTTCAACTGAAAGTAAGGAGCAACATCAAAATTTAAAACGAACAGAAATTATTACGTATATGATTGGGTCCGCCCTCTTGTTAATACCTCGCCCTTTAAGCCAAAGATTTTTTAGTACTTTCATAAGAGCTATTTATTCTAATTAACGGCCTTTGTGATTGAGGGGTCATTTTTAAAGAACTCGAACAAAATTCGAACTTTAGCGTAAAGAGTGAGGTACTGACTAGGGGATGAACCTCCTAATATACGTATTAAAAATATATGTATAAAGAAGTTTCTTGTGTATGTTAATTCGTACGTTGCGTGTATTTATTACTAATAAAAACGTTCCTAATTTAACCAAATAAAAGTAAAATGAATTTGCAAATTTTATTTTAATTATTCATGTATGGTGAGCCAAAAAAAAAACCTGCATTAATTTTAAACTTTCAAAAATTAAATAAAAAAACTATTTTTTTAACTGAAAGTAAGGAGCGACATTAAAACTTAAAACGAACAGAAATTATTCCGTATATGAAAGGGGCTTTCCCGTCTTCAACGCCTCGCTCTTTACGCTAAAGTTTTTTATTGTTTTAGAAAATAGAGTTGTGAGAAAAAGTCAAACTTTAGCGTAAAGAGCGAGGCGTTGAGGAGGGGAAATCCCATTTCATATACGGAATAATTTCGGTTCGTTTTGAGTTTTAATGTCGCTCTTTACTTTCATTTAAAAAACTTGCTTTTTAATGAAATAAGTAAAAGGCGAACTACGTCTTATTACGCTTAGCAGTTGTAGAGTAGGTCCAAAATTTTTCTAACTCCCATGAAAGAAACTTGTACCAAATATTTGTTGTTCCTGGGGCGTATGGTCAGGTAGTCATAGCAATATATGCCCCTGTAGAACGACTGATGGAAATCGTAATGACTATTTAATAATTTTGCTTACAGCTGTAGGGACAAATAGGTAGGGTCATTGGTAAACATATGGTATTCTTATTAGGGTATTTTAGTACCCAGGTCGGTAGAAATAGAGATGGATGGTATCGTAGCATAGGTAAAGTTGGTGTAGGAAAAAGAAAAAGTCATGGTCTAGCAGTTTTCAGGGTTAATTTAAAGCTGCAATTTATTTAATTAAACCTGCCGGAAAACATTGACGTTGGTAGACTCCAGGATGAGAATTTGATAGAAACTTCCAGAAACAGTTTCATACTAAGCTTGAGAGTTTTAAATTTTACTATGTAGAAGGTGGATCGAATAATTTTATGAAAATAGTTTCTGAAGTCGATGATGGTGTCTTAGGGAAGAAAGTTAGAAAATTAGCTATGAATTTTGGTAAAAATGCTTTATGTGTTAATAGAGAAGAGGGGGGGCTTGTACAAGAATTCTGTGAGTGATAAATCATATAAAAATAGGAGGAATATAAAGAAATTGGAGAAAGCATTAAAATATGAATTATGGAGGCGTGAAGTGGAGGCCCTGGATAACATTTCTGAAGATCCAGAAGATGTAGCCAGATGGAATTATAGTAAAATATTGTACTGGTATGCTTAAAAATTGCGAGGAAATAGTCAATCTGGACTTGGCCCAGGTGAAGATGCAACAATTCTTTATTTCTAATTGTTGCCCTGAAGCCAGGGCAACAATTACAAATAAAGAAAGTCTTTAAGGAATATTTATTTTGTGAAGAAATAATTAGTGACAGCACTAAAAGGATTAATAAAACAGTTCGTAGTAACGAACTGTAAGTAAGGAGTGTGACCCGGCTCAATGGTTACCGAAACTCTAAAAAACGAAATTTTGATACCAATAGATACATCAGAAGAATCAGAGTTCAATGCTGATTTCAAACATATAAGTTTCATCAAGTTTAGTCTTACCCATCAAAAGTTACGGGCCTGAGATATTTGGCTGATTTTAGAAAAAAGGGGAAAAGACTCTTTAAAAACCATAGAACCTTAATGAAAATCACACTATCATATTCAGCGTGTCAGAGAACCCTACTGTAAAGGTTTCAAGCTCCTATCTATAAAACTGTGGAATTTTGTATTTTTTGCCAGAAAAAAGATCACGGATGCGTGTTTATTTGTTTTTTTTTTCCAGGGGTGATCGTATTGACCCAATAGTCCTAGAATATTGTGGGAGGGCTCGTTCGAACGGAAATTAAAAGTTCTAGCGCCCTTTTTAAGTGACCAAAAAAAATTGAGGGCAACTAGGCCCCCTCCCAAGCTCATTTTTTTCCCAAAGTCACCTGATCAAAATTTTTCGATAGCCATTTTGTTCAACATGGTCGAAAATATGATAACAATGTCTTTTGGGGTGACTTAATCCCCCGAAGTCCCCGGGGGGAGGGCTAAAAGTTATGTACTTTACCAAATGTTAAAATATAGAATTGGTTATTCTGAAGTATACAGATGTTTTTAGGGGGGATTTTTCTGGTAGGTGGGGGGGCTGGGTTGGGAGTTACATGGGAGGATTTTTCCATGAAGGAAGTTTTCATGGGGGAAGGGAGATTGCTATGAAGGGGGGCCGGATTTCCCAGCATTATTAAAGAAAAAGATCAGAAATTAAGTAAAAAAACAACAAGTTTTACAACTGATTTCAACTGATCGACTGATTTTGATTAAGGGGTCATTTTTAAAGAATTGGTGAAAAATTCGAACTTCAGCCTAAAGAGCAACGTATTGACTTGGGGGCGAACCCCCTAATATACGTATTAAAAATCCATGAATATAGAAATTCGTCACGTAAGTTAATTCGTAAGTTACGTATATTTATTACTAATAAAAACGCTCTTAAATAAAATTAAACTAGTTTCGAGAAAGCCATTTAACCAAATAAAAGTAAAATTAATATGCGAATTTTGTTTTAATGATTTATGTACGGTGAGCCAAAATCAAAACCTGCATCAATTCAAAAAACATTCAAAAATTAAATAAAAAAAACAAGTTTTTTTAACTGAAAGTAAGGAACGACGTTAAAACTTAAAACGAATAGAAATTATTCCGTATATGAAAAGGGCTGTCCCCTCCTCAATACCTCGCTCTTTACGCTAAAGTTTGAATCTGTCACACAACTTTATTTTTTAAAACAATAGAAAACTTTAGCGTAAAGAGCGACGTTTTGAGGAGGGGACAGCCCCTTTCATATACGGAATAATTTCTGTTTGTTTTAAGTTTTAACGTCGTTCCTTACTTCCAGTTAAAAAAACTTGTTTTTTTATTTAATAATAATAAGGCCTCCGGTTCTGATAGTGTGGTAAATGAGTTTTTTTTAATTTGGTAGTTCTGAGGTTAGACATAAGTTACTCAAAACATGAATATGATTTTTGAAAGGGGTAAAGTATGTAGCAGTTTTCAAAAAAAAAAAATCTAATTAAACTCCTCTAGAAGAAAGGTGTTAAGAGTGAGTGTGGTAACTACAGAGGCATCAGCCGGGTTTCAGTAGGAAGAAAATTACTTAGTATGATGAAACTTATTAGACTTAGAGATGCTTTAGACAATTTCTTAAGAGAAGAACAGTGTGGTTTTAAGAGGGGTAGAGGATACGTCAACCAAATTTTCACTCTAACATAAATAATTGAGAAGTACCTGAGTCATGAAACCCCTATAGTCCTTGGTTTAAAATAGGTTATGAGCAAACGTTTGATTCAGCAGATAGCGGAGCTTTATTGAGGGCCCTATCTTTGAATGGTGTACCGGATAAATAGATTAAAGTGATTACTGGTGTGTACGAGGATAACATAGCTGTGGTTAAGGTAGGGAATGAGTTTAGTAGATGGTTACACACTAGGTCAGGAGTTAAGCTGGGTTGGGTTTTATCCCCAATTATATGGATTATTCTGATGAAATTTGTCCTAAGGAGCACAGCAAAGGCAATGGGAGAACACAAAATCAAATGGGGAAGTAACACTCTCCCAGACTTAGATTATACTAATGATTTAAGCATTTTAGATGAAAATGTTGGTGAAATGAATGAATTTTTAGAGATTTTACGAGTTCAGGGCTTAAGAATAGGTCTAAATTAATATTAAGAAGAAAAACACGTCAAGACTAGGAATAAGTCAAGATGAAGAAGTGATTTTGGGGAACGATAAGATCGATCAAGTCGACAGCTTCACTTACCAAGGTAGTATTGTTAGTATAGACGGTGGATGCAGTGAAGACGCTAAAAGTAGAAAAGCCAAGGCCCAGGGTGGTTTTTCAGAGTTGAAAAAAAGTTTTGAAGAATAGGAAGATGAATCTGCAAACCAAGACTAGAATATTGGAAACTACAGTGATGACAATAGTCATGTATGGTTCTGAAGCGTAGGCACTCCGGAAAATGGAGGATTTGCTTGATATTTTCCAGAGAAATTGCCTACGCATTGTTCTGGGTACCCGGCTTACTAACTGTATCTCAAATAGTAAGCTTTACGAAACATTTGGCTCAATTGCGCTTTCTATGGCTATAATGAGAGAAAGGATAAGGTGGCTAGAACTCGTTCTGCGCATGAAGGATGACATATTGCGAAAAATTTTCCTTGCCGACCAGCCGCCTTGGGTCAAACGAAAGGCAGGTAGTCCAAGAATGGGGAGGCAGGAAGTCATAAGGAAAGATTTAAAGGAAATGAAAACTTCTTTGGAAGCTTTAAAGAGAGCGATTTTGAACAGATTAGGATGGAGGAGGATCCTGCATAGCTTTGTTGGCCTCAGGTGGCGTGGTGCTGAAGTAAGCTGTTAGTAGTATTAGTAGTAGTAGTAGTATGTGGGTAAGGGCATATAGTTTTCAGATCCGAGTAACTAGATTAAATCTTTCAAATTATGGAATGCGTTTATTTTTTATTTCATTCAAATGTCTTTGGGCTTTACATGTAATTATGAGTTTGCATGTTGCTTAAATTGTAAGGTATCATATTAAAATTTTGGTCACTGAAGTTGAATGGCTGCCTGAAAAGGGTTGTCTGTCTATTTTTATTTGTTTGATGTCTGAGCTTCAGAATAGGCTGCCATTAGGGATAAAGCTTTTTCCCAATTGTGGACAGCCTTATGATAATTTTTAATGGTTCATTGTATTAAAAAAAAAAACGAACGAATTAAACAGTGCTGGAAATGTAAGAATTGAGAGAATAATCCTAAGATCTCAGGGTAGCTTGGGACCAAAAGTCCTGGCGTATATGCTTTGTCTTCTTTCAAATCTTTTTTTCAGATTAATCATATCGAATTATTCTAAAACAACGGGTGTTTTCAGGGCTGTCAAACGTTGATACAGATCAAGGACCAAATGGATGGAAGATGAGACGGTTAGAATCACTTGTGGTAGAGCTCGGACATTCAGATCGTATTATAGATGTATTAAAGATCGACATTGAAGATAGTGAGCATGATGTTATTCCAGAAATTGTAAGTTCTGGTATAATCAAAAAAGTGAAACAAATAGTCTGGGAAATACATAACTTTAAACAACTTCCTGTTGCAAAGTTCTTTGAAACATTTTCTATTTTAGAGAAAGCAGGATTTGAAAAGTTCTTCAGTGAAAATTGGCCTTATCCTAATGAGTCTTTCAAAAAAGTAGATGGAACCTATGACATGACCTTTTACATATTTTCCCACTATAATAAAAAGTTTCTACGAAAAAGTACCTCGTGATTAGTGTGATTATTCCGTTTTTATTCTGTTTTTCATGCAAGATAATTACACTATTTTAAAGAATACATTTCTTGTCAAAACTTTCTCCTTTTCACTGTATTTCATTCAAACGTGTAGAAAAAAAACGCCCAAATAAAGCATTTAAAATGAGAATTGACTATTTTTGAAGCAATCTGAGTAGAAAGAGGTTTTATACCCCGAAACTAACAAGATGGCAGCCAATCAGAGGGCTTATACTCCGAAACTAACAAGATGACAGCCAATCAGAGGACTACAATCCGTGTACGAACAAGATCACGTGCCTCTTTCTAGGCCAATCAGGGAGTCAGAAATACTAACGGGAAGTGACACAACATGCTCAGTGAATACGACCAGGACATGATCATTGACCTCCAATGAATTTACCCTGAATTTATGTAACAGGATGTTATTGAACATCCTGTTCAATAACATCCTGTTATTACCAGACTCTCCTATCACGTACGGCTCAAACTCCTTTCTCGACGCAGCTCGCCCAGCGTACTATTCGGTGGTACGGCCACCTCCTTCGCATGCCACGCGACGCCCCAGCACGGGTCGCATTTGACTTCGACCCCACCCTACACGGATGGAAACGACCCAGAGGACGCCCACCCACTAGGTGGAAAGCCAAAGCCGATGAATTCCTCACCCAAGCCCACATCCCGGTGGCAGAAGCTGTGATCCTGGCAAGCGATAGGTCAACCTGGAGGCACCTAGTCTCATCGTTCTCTACGCCGAACCCTCGGCAGGAGCCTTTAAGTTAAGTTAAGTAAGTAAGTAAGTAAGATGTTATTGAAATCAAAGTATTATGTTATCAGTGATGACACAATTCCACATTGAGACATTGCTTATATTGTTCGCGTTTCGAGGCTAGAGTAACAGTACGCTTCAAAGCATTATGGAGGAAACATCAAATACAGTGGATTTTTAAGTTTTAGCTCGACAGATGTATAACGTGAGTTCTGTTTAGTAAATTTTCTTTGTTTTTCCAAATATAATCATTTTTTGTCGGAAATGAATTTTAGTCCCCCCCCCCCAAATATATTCAAATTCAAGGTGTATATTTACAATTTGGAGGGGGATAGGATTACAAGAAGTCTTATTTCAGTGTAAAACTGGCTAGCATTTTTTCATCTGATCGCAAATATTTCCTACTAGGCTAGCTTTTGAAACTATCATTTCTTATAAATTTTAGGCCTACCTGACGTGTGTATGTTAACGATCTTTTTCTATATAATGTTGAGCCTATATGCTGGAGCTGTGTTATCATGCCTTTATTTCTAGAGCTTATAACATTTCGATGGTTTTATAATGGGGGGAGGGTATAAGAATTAGCTAGCTTCAAAGTTAAAATTCTGCCAAAAGTTTTAAAAACGGAAACTATAATCTTATTTCTTTTTAAGGATAATTTTGATGTTACTGTCTTTTGGTATAAATTTTAGGCCTATAAACTGTCTTAACGAGATTTTTCTGTCTAATTATAGTGGGAATGTGCTTTCATGCATATATTAATTAACATTTCGAGAGTTTTATAATAGGGGAGGGAGGGTAAAAGAATTAGCTAGTTTCAAAGATAAAATTCCGCCAAAAGTTGTAAAAATGATTTTTTTAAGGAAACTATAATCTAATTTCTTTTTAAGGATAATTTTGATGTTACTGTCTATTGGTATAAATTTTAGGCCTATAAACTGTCTTAACGATATTTTTCTGTCTAATTATAGTGGGAATGTGCTTTCATGCATATATTTATTAACATTTCGAGAGTTTTATAATAGGGGAGGGAGGGTAGAAGAATTAGCTAATTTCAAAGATAAAAAGCCGTCAAAAGTTGTAAAAATGATTTTTTTTAAGGAAACTATAATCTAATTTCTTTTTTAAGGATAATTTTGATGTTACTGTCTTTTCGTATAAATTTTAGGCCTATAAACAGTCTTAACGAGATTTTTCTGTCTAATTATAGTGGGAATATGCTTAGATGCCTATATTTATTAACACTTCGAGGGTTTTATAATGGGGGGGGGGTGCATAAGAATTAGCTAGTTTCAAAAATAACCCCCTCCCCCCAAAGTTGTAAAAATGTTTTTTTAAAGGAAACTATAATTTAATTTCTTTTTAAGGATAATTTTGAAGAATGCGTCGCTCCCGCCGAGAAAAAGGCACGAATTGAAGATAAGAATCCCTTACGTCCCTCTGTAATTAACTACATTGAACCTGCGACGGCATATGTACAGGGTGAGAGCAAATTGCCAATGAATATGATGGCCTTGCAAGGACCTAATAATGTGAGTTTAAAATTTTTTGACATTTTCACTATAGATTTTTTCTCCCATAAGGAAATACACATCTCATAATTCTAATATCCTGTTTGAGGTAAAGTCTTATGACCGTTTCAATCGGAGAATTTAATATTTTATTATTAGGATGAGAGATGATAATTAAATATATAGATAATTTTATTAACCCACTCGATAAAAAACCACAAATGGCACTAATGGATTATAAATAAGAAGAAAAAAAAAAAACAAAAAAAACACTTAACTGCAAAAACAAAAACAAACGTTACGATACACCGCCAATAAATAAAGACATTATTACAAAAACTCACTAAGGACGAATTTCAATTGCCAGACTACTAGGCCCAAGCGACCCCAAAAATTCAGAACGACGTTTCGTCACAGCAGCAATCGGATCTGTGATACCGAACCTTGCAGACATCTTGGAATTATTAACCCACGGTGGGGTATTTAAAAGAAATTTTGCATATTTGTAAAAAAGTGATCGAAGGTTTCTTTTATCACTAACACTAAATATATGCCAAAACGGTGATAAAGCCAGAAAGTGTGGGATCACCAGTGCATTATATAGCCTAGCTCGAATTTGTCGATTATATTTCGCTTTAGTTGAAGATAGCGCCCCGTAAGCCTTACGTGCCTTTTCTGCGAAATTACTTATTTGGCGAGCACGTGTAGATGCCATATTATGACCTATAGGCATTCCTAAGTACATTATGGAGTCAGACAGTGGAACCTCTTGAGCACCAAATTTGACAGCAAGATCTATACAATCTGCATTTCTCCTATTGAAAGCAACAATCTCGCTTTTACTTGCATTAAAAGATAGGCCTATCTCTCTATAAGCATCATCTAGAATCTGAAAATTTTCTTCAATACGAGACAAACATCTACTTAAATTAAAAATATCATCTGCGTAATTAAGTAATGTTACATCCAAACCTCGGAAAATGCAGCTCATTTGCACTAACTTTTGGGCCTCGAGAACACTATTATTATACAACCGGGGTGACGAAATTGCACCCTGCCTAATGCCCTTTCTAACCGGAATAGCTTTTGGTAATACAATCGGCCCGTTAGGAGACGGGACTTTAACTTGGACTCGAAGCTTCTTATACATATCCCGAAAAGGCAAAATAACCGATCGGTCCACACCACGTTTATGAGCAGACACTAATAACTGGGGATGTATCCCAGAATAGTGTTTTATACACGTTGAAATTCAGCGAATGTTTTCTTTATAGGTTAAAACGGTTCCATCGCTACCTTCACCCCCACCTGAAAACAAGTCACGTATCATATGATCGCATTGATGAAATGATTCAAATTGATGCACCTGAGCACTTTCGTGACATTGTTAAAACGCCATTACAAAGCGGTGAAGAATATAGTATTTTTTTACAGGGGTGTTATGATGGTAATGATAATTTAGATGGTACACCTGCTAACATTATCAACGACACGAAATGGATGGATAATTTATTGGGTCAATGTGTCAATGTTGATAGTAATTCTTTAGACGTAGACAATAGTACAGTTGAACAAGGCAATAAAGTTAATTCAGAGGGTGATCTACCATGGTTGGGCCCGAATACCATGCAAATTTTAGACAGTTTTACTCGTGAGTTATATGAGTATCCTTCCCCCTCAGATTTAATTAATATAGTCCCGATTCAATTAAATTTAATTGAAAAAGAAAATGAATTCGATTGGATTGAATCAACTAGCCTAACGCACTAAAGGCTATGTAAAGTGAACTGGGGGATTTTACTCGACACAACAGCCAGGCAACGACAACCAGGAATTTCAGCAAACAAATTTAATTCTGAATACAATAGACGTTTTCACTGCGAGATTTGGCGATCCGTTTAATACACTTATGGCGGGGGATATTATAAGTGATCCTATAGATATTATTCATGAATATGCAGAGAAAATTCGTGTACTTCTAGAAAACTGAATTCAACTGTAGGGGGGGGGACGGGACATGATCAAAGCCTCGATTGTTTTAAAAATATTTCAATTAAATGAGAGTCATGGGTAGGTGTATGACCATTATGTGCACACCTAAATTTTGGCGGTTTACCCTCTCTTCTCAAAATTATGACAGTGTCCTTATGCAATGGGTAGATAATACTGTTTCTCATTTCGACAATTATAATGAGAATGGTATTGGTTTAGTGTTTTTTTTTAATATTTAAGTGTAAATATATGTAAATTTAAAAAAAATATTTTATTTTAAGAGGGGGTGGGGTGGGGGAGAGGTCTAAAGTTTTAAAATATAATCCTGATTTAGAAGGATGTCAGGGCATTTAACGAATCTGTTTCAAAACAGACCAAAAATGTTTCATGTACGCATTTCACATAGCGGCTTTCCAACCTCTACAAAATGAATCTACAAAGAAAAATTTAGAATACTGGGCCTTGCATGAGAAGGAGGGGTCTGATTTCCCCATAGTAGATTTCTCTTGTTCAGCAGATAAATTCCCTGTGATATTAAGAGCAATAAATATTGTTGAAAGGACAAATTCACATTTAAATATCGGCGTTATAGTGCTATAATATTAAACAGAATTCGAAGGGAGTGCGTATTCACATAAAAAGGGTATAATATTCCAAGTAAGAGCGTCATCTATTGATTCAGTGAAACACTGGGTTTGGCGGTTGTACACACCACCTTATGAACCTAATTCAATCGGCTTTTTCAATCCTATTACGGCTATTAGTAGAGTTTTGGGAGGGGGTAAGAAGAAGTAGGTATGTTACTACCGCCCAATATGTTTGTCTAGATTTTGGACCGAATTAAATCTACAAAATCACATGAAACATTACAAAAGCCACGGCTATCAATCGGTGGAGACATTTTCTGGTGACTGGTCAATTTTATGATTTAGAAATTTATGATTTAGAAATTATCTCAGAACTGCAATGGTCTGATGTCTCCTTCCTTAAACGTAAACAAGTGTATAATCTGACTAGTTTACAGTCCATAGTTTCAAAAGAAAACATATGAGGCATTAATTTAATTGACACTGGGAGAAAATAAATGTCATTTAAAACGACTTTAAAAAAGTCAGTAGTTCAATTTTGCTTGAGACTTACTTCATTGTTTTAATATGGGCAGCAGCACACCATTCGCTGCTATATTTGTCATTTCTTCTTTCTAGTAGATAATTTGATAAGAAAACTAAGAAGGTATAATGAATATGGCAAATTTATGAGTATTATACTTTAGTATGGACAGCAGCACATTATGCGCTGCTATATTTATTATTTATCTTTCCACTAGATTATTTGCTAAGAAAACTAAGATACTATATTGAATATTGCAAATTTATGACTATTATATTGCTAAAAAGTGCCGTTATTATATATGTTGCATGATTAAGATGGAACTATGGTGTGTGGGATTTTCATTGTTTTATTATGGGCAGCAGCACATTATGCGCTGCTATATTTGTCATTTTTTTTCTTTCTAGTAGATAATTTGCTAAGAAAACTAAGAAGGTATAATGAATATGGTAAAATTATGAGTATTATAATTTAGTACGGACAGCAGCACATTGTGCGCTGCTATATTTATTATTTTCATTCCACTAGATTATTTGTTAAGAAAACTGAGAGGATATAATGAATATTGCAAATTTAAGAGTATTATGATTTAGTAAGGAGAGAAGCGCAATATGCGATGCTATATTTATGATTATTTTTCTTTCTACTTGATTATTATTAAACAAGAACTATTTTTTGGTCTATTTTTGTATGTGTGGGGGAGGGGGGGATATTGCTACTAAGTGTGTTTTTTTTATTTTAATGCATTTATTTTAAATGATTAGAAAATATAGGTTGCTTTTGATTCAATTTTCGACCTTCTTAAAAAAATCGAGTGTTTTATACACGTTGAAATTAAGTGAATGTTTTCTTTATAGGTTAAAACGGTTCCATCGCTACCTTCACCCCCACCTGAAAACAAGTCACGTATCATATGATCGCATTGATGAAATGATTCAAATTGATGCACCTGAGCACTTTCGTGACATTGTTAAAACGCCATTACAAAGCGGTGAAGAATATAGTATTTTTTTACAGGGGTGTTATGATGGTAATGATAATTTAGATGGTACACCTGCTAACATTATCAACGACACGAAATGGATGGATAATTTATTGGGTCAATGTGTCAATGTTGATAGTAATTCTTTAGACGTAGACAATAGTACAGTTGAACAAGGCAATAAAGTTAATTCAGAGGGTGATCTACCATGGTTGGGCCCGAATACCATGCAAATTTTAGACAGTTTTACTCGTGAGTTATATGAGTATCCGTCCCCCTCAGATTTAATTAATATAGTCCCGATTCAATTAAATTTAATTGAAGAAGAAAATGAATTCGATTGGATTGAATCAACTAGCCTAACGCACTAAAGGCTATGTTAAGTGAACTGGGGGATTTTACTCGACACAACAGCCAGGCAACGACAACCAGGAATTTCAGCAAACAAATTCAATTCTGAATACAATAGACGTATTCACTGCGAAATTTGGTGATCCCTTTAATACACTGATGGCGGGGGATATAATAAGTGATCCCATAGATTTTATTTATGAATATGCAGAGAAAATTCGTGTACTTCTAGAAAACTGAATTCAACTGTAGGGGGGGGGACGGGACATGATCAAAGCCTCAATTGTTTTAAAAATATTTTATTTAAATGAAAGTCTTGGTTAGGTCTATGATCACTATGTGCACACCGAAATGTTGGTGGTGTACCCTCATTTCTAAAATTAAGAGAGTGTGTTTATGCAATGGGTTGACAATACTGTTTCACATCTCGACAATTATAATGAGAATGGTAGTGGTTCAGTGTTTTTTTTTAATATTTAAGTGTAAATATATGTAAATTTAAAAAAAATATTTTATTTTAAGTGGGGGTGGGGGGGGGGAGAGGTCTAAAGTTTTAAAATATAATCCTGATTTAGAAGGATGTCAGGGCATTTAACGAATCTGTTTCAAAACAGACCAAAAATGTTTCATGTACGCATTTCACATAGCGGCTTTCCAACCTCTACAAAATGAATCTACAAAGAAAAATTTAGAATACTGGGCCTTGCATGAGAAGGAGGGGTCTGATTTTCCCATAGTAGATTTCTCTTGTTCAGCAGTTAAATTCCCTGTGGTATTAAGAGGGATAGATATTGTTGAACGGGCAAACTCAAATTTAAATATCGGTGTTATAGTGCTGTAATATGAAACAGAATTCGAAGAGGGTGTGCGTTCACATACAAAGGGTGTAATATTCCCAGTAAGGGCGCCATCAATTGAATCTGTGAAACAATGGGTTTGGTTGTTATATACACCACCTTATGAACCTAATTCAATCGGCTTTTTCAATCCTATTACGGCTATTAGTAGAGTTCTGGGAGGGGGTAAGAAGAAGTAGGTATGTTACTACTGCCCAATGTGTTTGTCTAGATTTTGGACCGAATTAAATCTACAAAATCACATGAAACATTACAAAAGCCACGGCTATCAATCGGTGGAGACATTTTCTGGTGACTGGTCAATTTTATGATTTAGAAATTTTCAGAATACATTTATGCAAACTTAAAAAATAAGTTTGGACTGTGAAGCAAGCCTCACAGATGTGAATGACCCACAATTTCCAAATCGTATCAAAGAACATCAAGCCATCGCAGTTTCCTATGCCTACACACAAAGAGACAGCACTAACACAATGCGACAGTTAGAAATAGTTGAGACATTGGACGAGAATGATTTCATGATCAAAGCATTGACTAAATTAATTGTCACTGCGAATGGGGCCATTTCCCGTTTGAGAAACACACAATACCCAATGATACTATCAGCAGAGGATCGCCTGGCCATTAAAAATAAGAAAATATGCTGGGTAAGTAAGGGGGAATTTGAAGAAGGGACTAAGGGGAACGGGACTAGGGGAAAAAGACTACGGGGGGAGGAAAGGGGAAAGTTAGGGACCACGATCACTTATGGCAGGAAATATCCTCAGGGGGTAGTAATTTTTTTGGCGTAGCACACCAATCCTGCAATGTGAATGTAAGCCAAAAGTTTTATATACCGGTTTTCACTCACAATTCAAATTACGATTTGAAATTTATTTTACCGGCTTTGGCACGTGTGCAAAGGGAGGGAGGGGGGCTAGATAGTCCCTGGGTAAATAACCCATTTATCTACAATATTATACCCAAATCTGCTGAGAAGCTGTTTTTTTAGAATTCAAATGGCAGGCAATGGATAATGGGCATACGTTCTGGAATAAAATCCGTTTTTTAGATTCATATAGTTTTTCCCCCAAGGCTCTGAGTCAACTAATTCAAGTGCAGAAAAGTGACAATTTCGATAGTCTACCTCTGCTCAAACAGCGCTTTCCAGACATTGAAATATATGACTTACTGACTATTAAAGGCATATATGCGTATAACTATTACAACTCTGGCGCAAGGTTAAGCGAGGAGAAACTTCCCCCTTCCCCCATTGAAGCATTCTATAATTCACTTACCGATAGTGAATGCACTGTCGAGAACTACGATTTTGCTAAGAGGGTATGGGCTAAGGGTGGTTGTAAAAATGGTTGGGATTATTGTAGAATGTACTTGGCAAGCGATATACTGACTCTTTTAGAGATTGTCTGCAAAAACACAGATCAAATTTATTCAGAATTTGGGCTAGACATTGGCTATTATTTTTCAATACCACACCTCGTCATGGACAATTCTAAAAATCATTAGGGAGTAAATAGGTTTGATCGCCGATGTGGATCAACAATTATTTGTTGAAAGATCTATAAGAGGGGGATATATTTTCACGGGGATCGCATCCTAACAACGGATTCAAGTGGACAGAACTCAGTTGATGGTGCAAAGTCCAATGCTGTTTTTCTTGACATGAACTCACTGTACCCCTCTGCGATGTCTCACTATAGTTTATCATGTGGTAGTCAAAAAAAGATTGAAAACTATTGTGATATAGCTTCCTCCGACATTCACACTCTTGTGGAAAAGTGTCCCCAAGGACGTTCTCTTGAAATTGGCGGACACACACTAATGGAACTCCATGAAACAGTAAAACGTTTCGTTATTCTTTGTGTAAATAGAACTGTGACTAAGAATTCTTTAAGCCCTTACAATCGGTCTTTGCTCGAGGATATGGGCATGCATTGGACCCCCTCCAAGCAGAAACTAATTGCAGATTTGGACCCTAAACACAATATTGTTGTTCACCACGTCCTATTGCGGTGGATGGTGACCAATGGTTTCAGGGTCACAAAGATACACAGAGCTCTGCAATTCGTTCAGAAACCCTACTTGAAAACGTTTATTGACACCTTTGTCATTAAACGCTCACAGGCAAAAAGTAAAGTTCAAAAAGAAATGTATAAACGCTTTTTAAATTCAGCTTTTGGAATAATGTGTGAGAGCGTACGAAACAGATCACGTTGTGACGTTGTAACATACCCCAAAGAATGTGCACGAATTATCACCGACCCAAATTTTACAACATTCACGAGTATAGACACGAATATGGTTCTGCTACACAGAAAAAAGATAAATGTTGTTCTGAATAAGAATATCGTGGGGGGAGTTCAGTACTTGAAATTTCCAAGAAACTCATGTTGTCGTCCTTTTACAATGTGTGCAAAGTACAATAGCCGAGGGAGGGGGAGGTTCAAGTTTCCTATGGGGACACAGATTCTCTGTTGTTAAAAGTTAAAACCGGGGATTTATTGAATGATTTGGGAAATGGTTTGCACATTGGCCCGTGGATGGATTACTCGAACGGGAATGAGAGCATCTACCCCAAGTTAGTGAAACGCCAGGCCTCCAATCAACTATTAATATTAAAGTCGGAGATGGGGAGCGATTTAATATCCAATTGGGTGTTAGCCGGTCCAAAAGTATACTGTGTGGAAACACACGGCAAGAATGTAAAACAGTTGTGCAAAGGGGTGCCTACACATTTTGTAAAAAAAAATTTCGACATGAGTGTCTACAGAAACTGTGTGGACAGTTTTCTAGTGCCAAGAGCAAAAGTAATGGCAATTCGCTCTCTACAATATAAGAACTATACTGTTAGAGTGGAAAAAATGCCATATGTTGCATATCCAACAAGGTCTATTTACTCGAGAATGGTATGAGGGTACTCCCCCATGGCCACTACCGAATTTCAGATCGAGTTTAATGTATGGACTATCGAAAACAACTCGGTCTGGATAAATTAACTTAAATTAAAAAAAATAGCACTTGGTGGGTGGGGGACGACAACAATTTCTCAATATAATCTTAATTACATGGCCATCATCATCGTCATCGTTATCGTCATTTGACTTTTACGGCTGCTGCTATTGTATACAGATTTTGTTTTCCCGCCGCAGTGGGCCACCCCTTCAAGTCCCATCCGCGGCCGCTGGCCTTTGGCCCAGGGGGCTGGGGGGTCCCAACCGCGCCCTGCCCTCGGCCCCTGTCCAGCCTTCGGCCCCGGAGGGGGGGGAGGTTCTTGGGGGGCCCTTTGGGGGGGGGGGTTCTTGGGGGGCCCCTTTGGGGGGCGGAGGATTCTCATCTTTCAAATGTTGTAAATAGTTTTTTCTCATATTCTATTCTCAGTCCACAAATTTGCTCAATTGTGCTGCTGCTATTGTTCTTGCAGCGTTTTAAGTTGTCTTTTTACAATCAATTAAAATTATTAAATTGTTGTTGTTGTTCCGTTATTGCTGCTTTTGTTGTATAAAAAATTTATTTCATAAAAGAAAAAAACATGTTTTTCTTGTTGTTATTGAATAACGTACTAGGTAAATCTAAGGAAAAATTTTTATTATTATTTATTCATTAGACAAGTATGGTTTACAGTTAGTTGTAGTCCAACTGTTGTCAACAGCAGTATTATGTATCAATTTTGAACACCATTCAGGTTTTTTCTCTGTGGCCCGTCAATGTCGAGTGAAACGTCACTTTTAGCTAAAACAATTAAAAATTGTAATAAAAATGTTTTTGGAACAACCAAAGAAAATTTACTATTCCTATAGTATTTGGGAGAATTCCCATGAACAAATAAAAGCTATTGCCACTGCCACATCCATGCCAATACAATTCATACGGGGACTTGACATTTTCAATAGTATTGAGCGAAACTCATGGCTAATAAGTGATGATCTAGCTGAATCATACGAGAAGTTCCCAGAAGAAATTCAATAATTGTTTGCTGTTCGCTTTCATCATGAACACATTTCCATTACCCTTGCCGTGCATATTATGTTTCTTTAGAGTTAGTTAATAAGGATACTTTCTTTAAACTGGACCATTTATATTATCTAACAAGTTGTTCGTTATTAAAGTTCTCTAATAACTCCTAACACGCAAATATATCCAGTTTCTGTCAGATTTATACTGCAAGCGCAGAGTCATGCTACAAGTACTCCAAACAAGTAAATCTCGCAGGATCTTAGTCACAGTACAGCCGTGGAATTAAGTGTAGTCACTTATATTTTTGACAAAGAAATTACTGTGTATCTTCCGGTGAACAATAGAAAGGGATATTAGTTGCCATCATGACACTGAAGAAACTACCCAAAAATAGACACTTATTTTCCGTTCTAAGCACTTCGAAATCCCCACTCAGGAAGGCCATACTCAAACATGGTGATGACAAAGAATTTATTAATCTAATATTTGAACTTTGTTTAAATTTGACTGAGGGCAATATACACTTGCCAGAGGGTGTTAGACAACAGACAAAGCAACATCGTGCCACTGTACGTTCCTTGGCTTGCAAAAACAAAGAAAAAATTTTTAAAAGAAAAGTCTCCTTCAAGCGGGCGGTAGCTTTTTTACACTTTTACTACCAATAATTGCAGGACTTGTAAACAGTTTTCTCTAGAGGGCTAATCCCTATAAATTGACTCCAATAGAAATTGTCCTTTCACCAGTTGAACACTTTGAAGACAGTCTAAACAGATTCATTAATGATGAAAATATTGCCGATGATAAAAAGCTAGTTTTACTTCAAGATGCACTAAGTCGCGTGGACAAACATAGACCTTGTCGTGAGAGACCCGTCACCGTCACAGATCCCCACCCCCACAACAGGAAACATCTCCTCAAGATTCTGCAGCAGCAACAACAGCAGCAGCACAATCAAAGGAGAAGGAATTGAATTCAATAGTGACATCAATTGGAAACTTATTGCCATTGGCCTATCAAGAACAGAGTGAAAGACTATTAACATATTTCATGTTGGAAAGTGGTGATGATTATTAAGTTCAAGTCGATAGTACTGGGAAACGAATTATAATTCAGGGAAAAAGTTATAATCTACTCGATTTAGTTTGTGATATGGTTAACATCGTAAATGATTTTTATCATTTGACAATGATATATAAGAATTTATAAAAGCATAAGATTTCCACAAAAGACTTATTGGCAATAAGCGAATTAGAAAAATATTAAGAGAATGTATTAGGGGCGTCAGCTATCTAACAACACCGTTATTTAAAAAAAAAGGAGAAGAAGAAGATTTTAAATCAATTTTGGAAAATACTAGCACTTCTAGTAGCAGCAGAAGCAGCAGCAATGAATTGATAACACCAATTATGACGTCTAGACAAAAGCGAAGACCTTTTGATATCAACTCACCGTCACAAGCACCACCTTCCAGTGTGCAAAAGGGGAGTGGATATTACACTACGTGTTTGCGTTCAAAATGGATGAAGTTTTAAAACATGTCTATGAAAATATTGGTGAAGTGGGAAGTCTAAGTTCCCCCGCAACACTTTCTAAAGTTACCTCTGACGTAGGTGGTAGCACTTTAAAAAATGCAAATGAGTATCTACAAAAATGAACCCATTTAAATTCTGCATCGGAATCGTAGGCTACTTTGCAAACAATATGGACAAACTAAAGCCTTTTTCCCTCTCTATATAATGCAAACTGGTCTTTTAACTCTAGATGTGATTCAAAGACGTCATAATACACCCTAAAAATATATTCTAGTGGCAATCAGTGTCTAGTCTCTATGCATATTCCATTTCATTGCAATCAAAGAGAGGTGTTGAAGTTGCTCATGCTTTAGAAAGTATTCTTGCACAAGATTGCTATAGAAAAATTCAAAGTGACCGCGGTAGCGAATTTTTTAATCCTCATGTGCAAAAGGCTCTATTGAAATATAATACGATAAGATAAGGGTTTATTCCAAAAACAACACAACACAAAAAAACAAATGACCTTCCATAAGCTAAAGCTTGTTCGGAAGTATTTACCCTCTTAAAATTAACACTTATAATAACATAATAAAGGGAAAGAAGAGAAAAAAAGAGAAAAAGAAGAAAGAAAGAAAAAACGAAGAAAGAATGAAAATCCTACACTCACTCGGCTCCTGGTCGCAATAACCAAAAATCAATACTTCACATACTCCAAAACTTCCCGCCGCCATCCCATAAATAATGAATAAACAAAAAAAAAAAAATATATAGGAAAAACGGGAAAAACGGGTTCCGGGCAAACCTGAGAGTGACTCAACTATACCACCCTTTAAACAAATTCATACCTATAGAAACAAAGGGTTTTAAGGTCCCGACGGAATTCACATAGATTCACTGAACTTTTTAAAGAAACAGGCAAATTATTCCAGACAACTGGCCCCACATGACGTATTAAAAATAGCGATCTAGTACTAGTAACTTGAGGTGTCCGTATATGTCTAGCATGAAGAGTAGGATAATTGTGTACATCATCACCAGAAATAAATAAATTTAAAAAACACTTGGGAACCAAATTAGAAAAATACTTAAACATAAATAACCCATGGTAAAATTTCCCAAGACCTGACACAGGGATAATATTTAACTGTACATATTGGGATCTCACCGAGGTTCTCCGATTATCTCAGGACAACACTCGCAGTGCCATATTTTGTATCACACGTAACTGCTGCAAATGCACTGAAAATGTGCTAGACCATATACTCACGCAATATACTAAATACGGGTGAACTAACGAAAAATAAATTAATCTCAAAACAGAATCATGGAAAATATTTTTTTACTTTCTCATCATTCCAACATTTCTTGCAATCTTACTACTAATAAAAGAAACATGATTTTTAAAACTAAGGCATTCATAGATAATTTCGGAGACCACACTGCCTTTCCATGACGATAAATAAAAGTTCAAATAGGGGTAAAATCCTTTTAATAGACAGTGTTTTTTATAACAGTGATAGAAATTCACAAAAATACCAGATATTTCGGTCACATATACAGTGACCGTCATCAGTAGTAAAACTAGTGTTTTACTACTGATGACGGTCACTGTATATGTGACCGAAATATCTGGTATTTTTGTGAATTTCTATCACTGTTATAAAAAACACTGTCTATTAAAAGGATTCTATCCCTATTTGAACTTTTATTTATCGTTTAAGGCATTCATCCACAATAACACCGAGGTATCGTATAGTATTTGTACGCTTAATTACATAATTCTCCATTTGCAAATCCAGAACCCAAGGGTAAAAATTTGATGATCTACCATACATAATAAAACCTGATTTACTATGGTTTAACAAAAGCTTATTCTCTCTCATCCACTTATCTATACCTAACATACCTCTTCTCATTATCTCTATTAAATCAGATTCAGTTTTTGCTGCGGCAGTAATATGGGTATCATCTGCAAAACTAGGAATAATCACCCTACAATTAGAATGTGCACTATCTAACAAATCCAAAACAGAAAATCATAAGTCATTAATATAAACCAAGAATGAAAGCGGTCCTAATACAGAACCCCGTGGAACACCATAATTAAACATTCTTTCACCAGACCACACATTAGAAATTTCAACGTACTGGGTCCTACCTATCAAAAATTTTCCAAATAACTTCAATATCTTACTTCTAATTCCACAATTTTCAACATTCATAATTAAAATTTCATGGTCAACTGAATCGAACGCTTTAACAATATCTAGAAAAATAGACGCCACCTTAAACCCTTGGTTCAAAGCATCATGCACAAACATCGTCAAAAATAAAACTGCCTTTTCGGTAGACATCCCCTTACGAAAACCGAACTGATTAGAATGGAAAAAGGAAATATTCTCAAAAAACTCAGATACTCTAGAATTAATAAGTTTTTCTACTAGCCTAGAAATAACAGAAAGGAGAGATATCGGTCGATAATGATTCACATTTTTCCTATCACCCCCTTTAAATAAAGGTATTACTCTGGCATTTTTAAGACACTCCGGATATATACTACATTTAAAACTAGTATTAACCAGGTACAAAATTTGTTGCGATATCACAGGAAAAATTGACTTAAAAACCTTTGTTGTAATAAAGTCTGACCCGGATGCACTGTTTTGCATACCTTTTACCACATCACACAATTCTTTTTCAGTAACCGGTCGCAAGTACATAGAAACGTCACTACTTTCAGGCAAAAACTCAGTAAAATCACCATCACTTGCATGCTGCTGAACAGACGACGCTAACCGGCCCCCTACACTAGAAAAGTGCTCACACATACGTTCAGTAGTTTGGCGAATATTTTCACCATCAACAAGACTACAAACAATTTCAGGCTTATTCGGTTTAATAACAGAATTTATAACATTCCAAGTCTTTCTCGGGTTACCCTCCGCATTTTTAAATCAATCACTCAGGTAATCTAACTTAGCTTTACGAAGTATACTATTCAACTTATTACTATACGCTTTATAAATATTTACATCGCTAATACTATTACTTAATGCGGACTTTTTATACAATTGCTGTCGCCTAGCTAGAGATACTAGAATACTCTTCGTAACCCAAGGCTTCTTCGGCGAATCAAAATACTTACGTTTCTTCCTAACTTGACTACAAGCGACTATCGTATCCTTAATCATTGAATACCAAAGTGTAAATTTATCATTCACATCCATATCATTACTATATAAAAAATCACAATTTTTTCCTCCAAGCTCATTTTTTTACTTCGGTACATTAATAACAGGAAAACAAGTTTTCGGTACTTCAGAACGCTCTGATCTTGGCCGGTTCAAAAGAGAAGGAATAGATACCAACAGACCGAAATGATCCGAAACGTCGTTTACAATAACACTCGCACTACTATATCCAGTATTTAAGTAAATGTTATCAATCAACGTAGCAGAATCATGGCTCACTCTTGTACATATATTAATAGAAGGCTGTAGTCCATAACCTAGCATAGTGTTTAGAAACTCCCTAGCTCTAAGGTTACTATTCACAGTTCTTAAATCCAAGTTGAAATCACTACAAATAAAACAAGGTCTAGTTGAAATTGGTAACTTATCCAATTGCTCTTCTAAAAGTGAGCTAAACTCATCTATATTATACGAAGGGGGTCTATAAACGACAATCATAAAACACTTAAAATTAAGACACTGCAATTCTAACACCATACTTTCAAACACCATTTCTCGATTAACTCTTATATCATCTCTCACCTAAAATCCTTACGCACATAAATTGCTAAGCCGCCATGTTGATGCATCTCTCTATTTTTAATATACAGCTTATAATTACCAATCTCTAACAGAGAAGAACTATGGTTCTTCAACCCAGTCTCCGTTAAAGGTAAAACATGAGGGGTTGATTGCAGACATAACTCATTCAAAAACTGGTATGAACTTCCAATCCCTTGATAATTTAAATGAAAAATATTAAACTCATTTTGACAGGTATCAGAACTCAAATCGGACAGAAACTTATACAGGGAATAAAGACTAATCTCATACAATCCACACTCATAAAAATCTCTGTGAAGTACCCCTACCCCCGAATTATTTATTTTCATCGACTTACTCTCAAGAAAACCTAGCCGGTCCATAAATAAACTTGACATTCAAAATAATCAATCCGAAGGGATGGAAACCGGAATTTTGGAATGCGAAAAAATAGTAACCTTACCATACCATGAGTGAAACGACCAAGAACCGAGAAAATCCAGACCAACAAATCCTTAAAAGAAAACAAAAGATAAGGAAACATGGAACAAAAATAATAACACAAAATGAATCGCCAACATAGGGACATAAATAACAAGAACAATGAATACTTCATAGTACAAAAAAAAATGAATAAGTTAATAATAAACTCAACACACGCTTGTTATAAATTTCATTACTGTCACTAAACAAAACTCACCTTAATACAGACCCTCCATTCATAAGATTACCATATTATAAAATAGGGACAAATATTAAACACCTTCTTCACATTCACCACCACATATACCTCTTCCCCTCGTTTGACTACGCTGATGCACATTGCTATCACTGCGCAGTGAATTAAGCTCCGGGATTATATCACTAGGGCAGAATTTGGCTCGCGAACCATTAGGACGATCAAAATAAAGAAAAGGTGGAACGGTTTTAGACACCCAAGCTGAAATACCTATATCCTTTAGCTTAGCCTTCTTCTCAAAAAGACTTTTTCGTGCCTCCCGGACAGAAAGAGGGGCCTCATCACTAATATAAATCTCTTTCAGATTCCTCACAGATTTCCCTTCCAATTCTTGCTAACTTTTAGTAAATCAATTTTCTTTTCCCGTGAAAAAACAATAACTTTGAAAAATTTACGGTCTTTCATGTGTTGTAGCACTGTAAACTTAGGAACCTCACTTACTTCAATCCCAGACAAACATAATTGCTTAAGTGCTTGACTAGCGTCCTCCTTACTATCACACGGCAAATTACAAACAATAATGTTACTGTCAGATACATGGTATTCACACATCTTTAACCGACTTGCCAGATCAATATTGTTTTTCCTGAGTGCCATCGCTTCACTCGTGATAACGCTTATCTGCTTTTTTAGGCAATCAGTTTCAATTTCAACTGATACTACACGGGCTTGAACTTCTGTAACCGATGCGTGAAACTCAAGCTGCGCTTTTTCCACCGATATAACCCTTTGTTCCAGAGATCTCATACGTCCATCAATAGAGTCTAACTTAGATCCATTTTCTTTCACGATTGCCATCATCGTAACAAAATCTTCGGACAATTTTAACAATGGTGACTGGGACTCCTCGCTAGAAGTGGCAAAAATATCTAAAACTGCTCCAGTTCCATCAGCTCCAGCACGCTGGACTTTACGCCGACGTCCCATCTTAGAAGTAATTAAACAAGAAACGGCTTACCTCACTAGGAAACAAATATTTATCCACTGAGCTACCAACGTGCATTAAGCGTTAGCCGTTACAAGGGCACGGCAAACGCCAACCCCGAACTCAGCTCCAAGAACGACTCCCAACGCCAATCTCGAACTCAGCTCCAAAAACAACTTGAAATTTAGGCCAATAGGTCAGCAATAATTCCTCTTCGGGTTAATGTACCAAATTTTAATGAATAATTATAATTTGAACACTCGATCAAAAATCAGAATCACAGTTCAGAATGGTTTATATTCAGAATAAACTTGTAACCACCACTGGATAGACAAATAAGCGGTTCTTGCGTAACAGGTCTTACTCAATCATAAGACAAAACATTACAAATGTTAATTTGTTCCAAACTAACCAACTTGACAATTCAAAAACTAGTCAGTAATAGATCGTAAATCATAATCCATTATTACAATTTGAGTTAAAATGTTCACTCATTCACTTCTATCGAACAAACACACCTTATTCCATTTAAGATTATTAACTCAGATAATAATTTTTTTAAATACACAAGTATCCAAACAATTCAAATTATAAGCAATCTTCAAAATTCAGGTGTATAACTAATCAGTGACGTCACCGATCCAGTCAAAAAATCCAATCTCCGATATTTGAGTGCATTCAGGTAATTGCGTAAGATTTAATCACTTACAAAATTGTGTCACTCTTTAATCCTTTATAAAATATATGTGACCTTCACTGGCGGATGCTGAATGAGAACTGAGAACTATGGTATACAAAGCTATACCATAGTCACAGCCCGATAAAGGCTGCATTGGCTGAACGATTGATAAGAACGATTTGTCTATTAATTTCGAAATATTAAACGCTGAAAAATACTGCTGTTTTTTTCATGATTTGAATAAAATCATGCAAATATATAACCAACGACCACATCGATTGCTGTCCGGTGTTAGCCCTGAGGAATTTCATTGCAGTGAAAATACATTTGACAATTTTCTTAAACAATATTCCAGTGAAAAAAAAATTGTGAAGAAAAAGTTCAATGATGGTGATACTGTTCGAATTAATAGAACCACCAATATTTTTGAAAAGGGGAATTATTTATGGACCATTGACCTTTTTAAAGTGTCCAAAATCCTAGACACCGAACCCACAACATATCAGCTGCGACACAGCAAAGATTATGATATCCTCGGCGGTTTTTATGAATACGAGCTACAAAAACTTAGAAACAGTAGTAAAATTTATCAAATTGAAAATATATTAAATAGCCGTACTCGCAGGGGTAAGAGACAGTTGCTTGTTCGTTGGCTAGGATACAACTCTGACTTTGATTCTTGGGTTGCAGTTGAAGACATTTACAATGCCCAATGATCTCTATGTAACATTCATTTACAATGTCTCTGACCCTCCCTACAATGATTTGAATAAAACGAGTGATTTTTGGACGAAACTCTCTCCCACTATCAAACTCGACGTCACGTATGAAGTCGCTCTTGTCGACTGTATTCTAAAAACTACCTATGATATCCTGAGAAAAGATCACAAATATGATATAAAAATTAGACCCTATGATTGGCCGCCGCCACCCGATAGTGAAAAGCCTAAAATTCAAATGATCAATTGGATGGATCATCCATATGTTGAATTACCATACGAAGAACTCATTTGTATGAATGATTTATGTCGTTCTATCAATAAAACAGTTTCCGCTCGTAAAAAAAAGCCTTTCATTTCAACTATTCAAAGGAAGAGGGCAAGATCTACATTAGTTCACCCATTGCCAGCAAAAAGGTTATTCTCAATGATAATCTAAAATATGTTCTTGGCTTTAAACTCAATATATCAATGGTAAAAGTGCCGGAAACAATAATTTTAGTTTTGCTGACTACCCGCCAGCCTTCTCCATAGACCGGTGTATGTTTGTTTATACTTTATTTATTGAAACAACACTAGTTGGCAATAGCAATGCTCCCCTCCTACGAGTTCATGAACAAAAAACCAATCAAGATCATGTTCATCAGTACAATATAAAGCATCTTCAGTATATCCCCGTAAACACTTCCTATTTGGAACTCTGCCAGTTAACGCTAAGAACTGAATTAGGTGATTCCCTACCAATATAAAAAGGTTTGGCTGTGATTACATGCCATTTTCGACCCATCTTTGTCGATGTATAAAAAAAACAAGATGTCTAATAGAAAAGTGGTATTTATTTGTCCTGATATTGACTGCTATGTTAATACTCTTGGACCAAGACAACTGGGCAATGGAATGGACTATAACAAAGGTCGTTCATCAATGTCTGGCTGTGGTCTTGGCAGTTAGTTTGCTAAGCTGTTTTGCTCTGCACTACCTCTGGCTAGAAAATATATTGTATCGGCTGCGACAGATTTTGCATCCTCTACACTATACGATTGGAGCTCTGGGAAGAATTTTTAAAAAAGTGCTTCGGACAATCTTAGGTCCAGTGAGCGAGCCCTTGGCGAGCAATTGAAATCTCAACAAAAAGGAAAAGGTTTAAAAAGGTCGAGAAACAGTGCACCACTGATCAGTCTCTACTCAGGTCAGAAAAGAAAGACATCACCCCTGTCAAACAAAAGAAGGAAAAGACGACACGCACAGTACACAGAAGAAGAAACCCCAGGAAGAGAATTGTTAGATCGAAACTGGATTTCTTTTCATGGACTGAACAATGGCATATCTACTGCATAAGGATCCCAACGTTCAATCACTTCATCGTTAAATCTATTCAATAAAGAAAATGTTGATTTGAGTGTAAAACATGGATAGTATGAACAATTTAATCCACAACAACCCATCTCCGATAATATTCACTTTAAAATTTACTCCAATAAAGATTACTTTATGGACATGTCTTCCACATTTATAGATTCACACATGAAAGTTAAGAAATCCGACAATGGAATGCTAGTTCGTGCTGATGGAATATCCTATGAAAATTGTATATTACATAATTCATTTTGCCAAATCAGTGTCTACATAAATGGCACTTTGGTGAGCACAAGCAACAGTCTCTCAAATTATACAAGCTAAATGCAGTTCACGTTGATGAAACCCAAGTCATACAAGGAATTGAGAGGCACCTCCAATGGATATGAGTATATTACAGGTACTTATAGTACAGATGCACTTACAAATGCTAAAACTAGTGAATTACATCTAGTTGGAAAAATATATCATGAAATATTTAATATACCCAAATGGCTACCACCAAATATTAAAATGGATATAAAATTGAAGCTTCTTCCATCCAATTTCATTTTACGAAAGGAACTTCCTGCCAATCATTATGTAACTCTCTCCTTCACCTCGGCAATACTACATACACGAAAACAGCAGGTTATGAGTTATGTTGCCTTGGCAGTGGAAATACTGAGAGCCAGTGGAAATAATAATGAAACTACTTGTTCCTCATACAATCACCAATCAACGTCAAATCGCCACAGGCTCACGCAACTTCACCGACTCATCCTTTATCAGTGGCGTAATTCCATCAAAATTGGTATTGGCATTTGTAAAAAGCGCCAGTGCAATACGATCGTGGACTGGCTGCCCACATAAATTTGAGATGTTTGGGCTTTCTTCTCTTGCGTGCAAAGTAAATAGAATCCCACTCTACAATCTATCTTTTGATAAATCCTATAGGACATTGTATGAGTTGACAATGCAAACCCTAGATCATGATTCAAAACTATTTTAAAATGGCATAACCGAAGAAATTTTCGCTAAAACACATGGTATCATTGTACTAGACCTGTGTGGCACTCAAGATATGAGTTTAGTACGAACAGGGAGTGTGTGTTTAGAGTGTACATTTGTCGACCCACTACCTGAGAATATTACATTAATCTCAGTAAATCAATTTCAAACCTATTTGGAAATATCTCCCAAAGGCAGTGTTCTACAAAACATTGCACCATAAACACTAGCCAAATAAACAGTGTATTTAAAATGGATCCCTGCATGTCCAAATATATATCCTATTGTATGCCATCGGACTTTCTTGGAAAAATTCAAAGTGCCAATAATACCCTAATCAGTGTTAATAGCAGTCCGTCACCTGTCAATACTGGCCGTTGGTTGTGCATCTTTCAAACAATGAAGACGATTGAATTTTTTGATCCTCTCGGCCTACCCTATACATTCTACACTCCACACATCAACAACTATAGTGAAAGTAGTGGGAAAACTATTATTCAAAATTGAAAGAGAGTGCAGGATCTGACGACTAAAAGATGTGGTTTCCATGCGCTACTATATTTCGTGTTCAGTTGTTGCAGCTATACTTACAAGCAGTTTCTCAACATTTACGTAGACAATCCACGTCTGAACGACTTTATGGTGGAAAATACCCTCTCAGACCTGTATAATGTTAATTTTAGTGCCCTAAGAGTAAACTGCTTAAAAAATGTATGTGAATTTGTTTATTAATAAAAAAATGTATACAACAACAATGTCTTTTTATTCTTCACTTTAGATTTCTTCTTCTTCGGTGTATAGGCAACTGTCGAGAACCAATAATGCTGGTAGATCATTTGAATTCACTGTTAATTGATCTTGATTGGCTGCAAAGTCAGGTTCACAGTTTCTATAGTACATTGTAACTTTACTCTTGTCATATCTCTCTGTATAGTCAATGATACGATTTGAATTCATATTGTGAGCTCCACGTGTTTCAATCTGTCTATTTGAAGCAATATCACATAAAGTGTTTTCAAATGGTGAATCACATTCGGTAACTGCCAAATAAAAATCACTAGGTTTATAGTCATAATAGGCAGTGTCGTCACAACGATGACGTAGAAACCAAATTGTCTTGTTACCCCAACAGTTGAATCGAGACCTGATTCTTCCTCCCAAAATAATTTAAAACCATGACGGTACCGATCTCGTAGAAATAAACTAAAATCACGTATAAAGTTCTCTCCAATCATACCAGAATAAGTATTCTCCCACTGATCATATTTGTCATAGTGGCAATTGGAGCATAGTTGCCCTCAAGGATGAGAGTCATAAATCTCTTCAAGACATGAATTACAACCTTAAATTTGTATTGCATATCCTCTGTGTAATTTACAAGGATTGAATAATTTTCAATTTTCATTATATTCGTCAGTA
The DNA here is from genome assembly GCF_049724085.1 of Artemia sp. Qi Xiang Cuo. Lineage (NCBI taxonomy): Eukaryota > Metazoa > Arthropoda > Branchiopoda > Anostraca > Artemiidae > Artemia > Artemia sp. Qi Xiang Cuo. The sequence goes on along the minus strand of NC_142797.1, from coordinate 52,265,995 downwards.
ATTATACAATTCTCACATGATGACCAACTGCCTAGAGTATACATAGATAGTGGACATGTGTAGAACATTTTTTGGTTTCCCTTGTCAACTCTCTCACAGCTAAAAAGAAACTGATCCACGTTCGAAAAAATTCAGAGGGGGATAGGAGAGGAGTAACTCTGTGACGTTACATAACCTCTTTCGAAGGGGGAGCCATCTATGTAGAATCTACAGAAATGCTTTCAAAAGTATATCCGCGATATTATTCTGCTTTGTTTCAATTAATATATCAATAAGTTGAGTAAAAGCAATTGAGTCACGTCGTAAAAGCTTCATAAAATAGTCCAATGGGGGAGAATCAATTTTCATTATATTGTCAAGTGTTCCCTGAGAAAATATCAATCCTTCCTTATATCAATCCTTCCTATATATCAACTAACTAATATAAACTATACTGAAAATCCTTCCTTATATCAGTTGCGTCACATCCCGTTAGTATTTCTCACTCCCTGATTGGCTTAGAAAGAGGCGCGTGATTTTGTTCGTCCACGGATTCTAGCCCTCTGATTGGCTGTCATCTTGTTAGTTTCGGAGTATAAGTCCTATGATTGGCTGTCATCTTGTTAGTTTCGGAGTATAAGACCTCTTTCTACTAATCTGTTTAATTTGTGATTTTCTATATATGCTAAATGGAGTTAATAGCCTCTTGTATACTATGAGAAAGTGAAACGAGGCATAACCAAAAGTGGTCAAACTTTGAAAATACTTTTCTAAATTCTCCTTGGTAAGCCGAGTCATACTTTTTAACTGTTGAATTGCCTTTATTCTGTTTTTTTCTTTTTCTCTCCTTTTTTCACTGCATCAGTTATGTGACTAAATATACAAAATATATATATATATATATATATAAGAAAATTTAAATATATTTAAATAAATAAATATATAAAAAAATTTTATTCAAAGTAAGAGAGTATAGAAAAATATAATTATATTGATATGTTGATAATGGTATTAATTCCTGGAAGTCTTAACGATTTTACACTTTTCAATGTAACACTGATAAAAAAAATTAAAATATATTCTGGTTTCAGTAAAGTGCAAATGAGGCTTTGGTCTTTATGGGGGGGGGGGGGGCTGGGGAGGCTATCCTTGTATGTGGTAGTTTCTGTTGGCTTCAAGTTTTAACTAAATAGCCATTCTATTTTCTGTTCGCCTTAGGATTCATCTATTCAACCGTAGCAGTATATTTTATCTTTACGTTTGATATAATCGAAAAAGAAGTATTCACAAAGCCATCTTACAATGGAATGAAGGTGTTAAATAATGCAAACTATTTTTGCCACTCAAAATAGAAGTAAGAAAAATTGCTGCTGAGATTGCGGATCACCTTACAGGAGAATGCAAATCATAAGAAACCTCTAGTCTGTGAAGGATAAACAAGACTGAAGAACTGACTTCACAACGGATTTTTTAATTCAATTTAAATGGTTGCTTGTCCAAACATGGTTTAAAAGTAAAGAACAACATGATAATTATCCGTAATTCAAGAATCTCATCTAAGAAAACCTGCCGCGGTCCGAGCGAAGCTCGGTCTCCTGGTAAACTTACGTAGTTTGCGGCCTCTTTCCTGGTTAGTGCTGGATTATCTGCCAAAACTTGTTGGAGTCGAACATTGAGAGGGCGTTGTTCTTCTCGATGTCTTTTGTCTTCTAACCGAATATTGGTTTGTGCTTTATTTTTGTTTTTAACTCGTTGTAATTCTCGTTATCACACGACTTCTAACCGCATGTTAAATTGAAGATATATATATATATATATATATATATATATATATATATATATATATATATATATATATATATATATATATATATATATATATATATATATATATATATATATATATATATATATATATATATATATAGATGTATGTATTTATTTCTCACTGTAGCTTGTTTTTTAGCCACATATTAATATGAATTTCTGCATGTGTGATGGCGTCAAGATAGGTTTGATACGATCACCCTGGGGGAGAAAATGAATGTTTTTACTTTTATAAATTAAATAAATCAAATAATATTAACATTTTGATTAATAAATATCAGTAGCCTATATGTAAATTAAGCTAGCAATGCACATTCATTTGTATTTTTGTCAGTAAAGTGCAGAATATGTTCTGCCTTGGGAAGGCATAGGGGTTTCGAGCCCTACTGATGTCAATTTCTGCTTGTTTTGAGTTTGACTCGGTTATTTATTGTTATTTCTGTTCGTTTTGGGTTTCATTTATTGAAACGATGCTGATTTGTGGTAGTTTCACGCTTGGTTGATTTTTTGATTTTATTTTTGCTCATTTTTGATTTAATGGAGTTCTTTACTTTTCTTTGAAAAACTAATTTTGTGGAAAGTTTTTTTTAATTAATTTCTGTTCGTTTTATATTGACATAGTCTTTTCAGGGAAAAAGAAAATATTAGTTTAAATCTTTTCGTTTTTTAAGACTTTATAGTTTGGCCTGCTATTTGTATGCTGGGGAAAATTTTTCAGCAATTTCTAACAACATACACCCTTTTAAAAATCTGGACACAAATAGTAGTGTTTAATTTTGTTTCATATCTCCTCTTGTTGACCTGAAATAGAAAACTTGATACCATTGGCAAAAAAATCTGTTAACTTTCTTTGATAGCTTGGATACACTTACGCTATTTTGATTTGGTTTCATTTTAAGAGCAGAAGTAGCCCCGAAAGATCGAACATAATATCCTCAGTCGTTCTTGGGATACTGCTGAGATGCCTTATTGGGAATTAGCATTAACACAGTGCATTTTGATTTAATCTTAAGGCAACATTTAGTTCTTAAACATAATGGGCAAATGGGAGGGTGGGTGGGGGAGGGGGATTATTTGCCCTCCAATCACTTCTAACTATAAAAAATGGCATTGGCCCTTTCTATTTTCAATTGAATGAGCCCTTTTCGAAGTTTCTGCAACAACTCCTTCGATATAAAGTGCCCTGGTCTAAAATAAAATAAAATAAAACAATGTACCCATATCGATCTTAACTATAATTAAATATAAAAAAAACAAGTTTTTTTTAACTGGAAGTAAGGAGCAACATTAAAACTTAAAACGAACAGAAATTATTCCGTATATGAAAGGGGTTGTCCCCTCCTCAACGCCTCGCTCTGTACACTAAAGTTTTTTATTGTTTTAAAAAATAAAGTTGTAAGAGAGAGTCAAACTAGCGTAAAGAGCGAGATATTGAGGGGGGAGACAGCCCCTTTCGTATACGGAATAATTTCTGTTCGTTTTAAGTTTTAACGTCGTTCCTTTCTTTCATTTAAAAAAATTGTTTTTTTTTATTTAATTTTTGAATGTTTTTGAATTAATGCAGGTTTTGATTTTGGCTCACCGTACATGAATAATTAAAACTTAAAACGAACAGAAATGATTTCGTATATGAAAATGGTTGTCCCCTCCTCAACGCCTCGCTCTGTACACTAAAGTGTTTTTATTGTTTTAAAAAATAAAGTTGTAAGAGAGAGTCAAACTAGCGTAAAGAGCGAAGCGTTGAGGAGGGGACAACCCCTTTAATATAGGAAATAATTTCTGTTCGTTTTAAGTTTTAATGTCGCTCCATACTTTCAGTTAATAAAAACCTTTTCATATTTTTTTTTAAGTTAAAAAATTACAGTTAAAGAAAACTAAAATAAATTTTTGAATTAATGCAGCTTTGATTTTGGCTAACCGTACATGAATAATTAAAAAGAAATTCGCATATTAATTTCTCTTTTTTTGGATAAATGGCTATCTTGAAATTTTGTTCTGACGTTACTTACGAATTAACTTACGTAACGAACTTCCATATTCGTATGTTTTTAGTACGTATATTAGGGAGTTTGCCCCCTAGTCAATACCTCGCTCTTTACACTAAAATTCGGATTTTGTTCGAATCACAAACCCCTGAATCACAAAGGCCGGTTAATTAGAATAGATAGCTCTTCTGAAAGTACTAAAAAAAACAATAGCGTAAAGAACGAGGTACTGACAAGGGGGCGAACCCCTTCATATACATAATAATTTCTGTTCGTTTTAAGTTTTAATTTTGCTCCTTACTTTCAGTTGCACTTTCAGTTACTTTCAGTTGTTTTTTTTTAATTTCATGCTGGGAAATCCGGCGCCCCCTTCATAGAAATGTCCCTTCCACCAATGAAACATCCTCCATGGAAACATTCTCCCCCGTAACCAATACTCCGGACCCCTCCCCCCACCAGAAAAAAATTCTTCCTGAAAACATTGGGCAAAGTTTATAACTTGCAGGCCTTCCCCCAGGAACTTTGGGGGAGTAAGTCATCCTCAAAGACATATTAATTAGATTTTCGACTATGCTGAACATAATAGTTATCTCAAAATTTTGATTAGGCAGCTTTGATAAAAAATGAGCGTGGGAGGGGGCCAAGTTGCCCTCCAGTTTTTTGGTCACTTAAAAGGGGCACTAAAACTTTTAATTTCCGTTCGAATGATTCCTCTCACGATATTCTAGGACTACTGGATCGATACGCTCACCCCTGGAAAAAAAAAATAAAGACGCATCAGTGATCTTTCTCTTGGGTAAAAATACAAAATTCCACATTTTTGTAGATAGGAGCTTGAAACTTCTATAGTAGGGTTCTTTGATACGCTGAATCTGATGGTGCGATTTTTGTTAAGGTTCTATGACTTTTAGGGGTTGTTTCCCCCTTTTTTCGAAAATGAGGCAAATTTTCCCAGGCCCGTAAGCTTAGGTGAGTAAGACTAAACTTCATGAAACTTATTTATTTGAAATCAGCATAAAAATTTCATTCGTTTGATGTATCTATTGGTATCAATATTCCGTTTTTTTAGAGTTTCGGTTACTATTGAGCCGGGTCGCTCCTTGCTTACAGTTTGTTACCACGAACTGTTGAAAATATCAAGCCTTCCAATCACTTTCAACTATTAAAAAGGGTACTAGCTCTTTCAATTTCAAATCGAATGAGCGCTTTTTGAGTTTCTACAACAACACTTTCTATAAACACCTTATAAGCCCCCAGGGCATTAATTACAACCCTTGCCTGAGGGCTGCAAGGGGGTTGTCACCATCAAAGACCTAATTTCCAGAACTTTCAACTACGTTAAAGAAAATAGCTATCTTAAAGTTTTGATTGGATTTTTTTGGGGAAATGGTGGGCATGAGATCACTTTCAACTATTAAAAAAGGCACTAGCCCTTTCAATTTCAATCGAATGACTCCTTTTGAAGTTTCTACGACAACGATTTCTATAAAAACCTTATGTGCCCCCAGGTCATAACTTACAACCCTTGGTCTGAGGGCTGGAGGGGTCGTCATCCTCAAAAACCTAATTCCCAGAACTTTTAACTACATTCAACAAAATTGCTATCTCAAAATTTTGATTGGATGTGTTTGGGGAAATGGTGGGCGTGAGAGAAGGGATAGTTGCCCTTCAATCACTTCCAACTGTTAAGAAGAGCACTAGCCCTTTCAATTTACAATCGAATGAGCCTTTTTTTGAAGTTTCTACGACAACAATTTCTATAAAAAAAAACTTATATGTCCCCAGGGCGTAACTTACAGCCCTTGCCCTGATGGCTGTAAGGGAGTTGTCATCCTCAAAGACCTAATTTCCAGAACTTTCAACTACGTTGAACAAAATGGCTATCTAAAAATTTTGATTGGATGTGTTTGGGGAAATGGTGGGCGTGAGAGGGGGGTTTATTGCCCTGCAATCGCTTCCAACTATTAAAAAGAGCACTAGCCCTTTCAATTTACGATCTAATGAGCCCTTTTTGAAGTTTCTACGAAAACACTTTCTATAAAAACCTTTTATGCCCCAAAGGTGTAACTTACAACCCTTGCCATGAGGGCTGTAAAGGAGTTGTAATCCTCAAAGACTTAATTTCCAGAACTTTCAACTACGTTGAACAAAATGGCTATCTAAAAATTTTGATTGGATGTGTTTAGGGAAATAGTGGGTGTGAGAGGGGGTTTTGTTGCCCTCCAATCACTTTCGACTATTAAAAAGGGCACTAGCAATTTTAATTTCCAACTTAATGAGCCATTTTGAAGTTTCTACGACAACGTTTTCTATAAAAACCTTATATACCCCAGGGCAAAACTTACAACCTTCGCCCTCCAATCACTTTCGACTATTAAAAAGCGAACTATCTTTTTCAATTTCCAGTCGAATGAGCCCTTTTTGAAGTTGCTAAGACAACGCTTTCTATATAAAACCTTATGTGTCCACAGGGCATAGCTTACAACCCTTGCTCCGAGGGCTGTGGGGGGAGCGTCATCCTCAAAAACATAATTTTCGGGCTTTTTAACTAACTCGTAAAAAATAGCTATCTCAAAATTTAGAGTGGATGTGTTTGGGGAAATGGTGGATGCGAGAGGGGAGTTAGTTTTCCTCAAACCATTTTTGACTATTAGAAAGGGACAAGCTCTTCTAATTTCGAATCGAATGAGCCCTTTTTGAAGTGTCTATAAGATCGTTATCTAAAAAAACCTTATATGCCCACAGGGCATAACTTATAGCCCATGACCTGAGAGGCCTGAGGGGGGTTATCAACCTCAAAGACCTAATTTCTAAAACTTTTAATTACGTTGAACAAAATGGATGTCTACAAATTTTGATTGTATGTGTTTGGGGAAAGGTCGGCGTGAGAGGGGGGTTAGTTGCCCTCCAATCACTTTCGACTATTAAATAGGGCACTCGCCCTTTGTATTTTCATTCGAATGAGCCCTTTTTCAAGTTTCTACGACAACGCTTTCTAAAAAAACCTTATATGCCCCCAAGGCATGCCCACAATCCTTACCCTGAGGGCAGTGTGTGGCGTTGTCATCCTCAAAGACCTAATTTCCAGAACCTTCAACTGCGTTGAACAAAAAGGCTATCTCAAGGTTTTGATTGGATGTGTTTCGGGAAATGGTGGGCGTGAGAGGGGTATTAGTTGCCCTCCAATCACTTAGAACTATAAAAAGGGCACTAGCCCTTTCAATTTCCAACTTAATGAGCCCTTTTTGAAGTTTCTACGACAACACTTTCTATAAAAAAAAACCTTAAATACCCCAAGGGCATAACTTATAAACCTTACCCTGAGGGCTCTGAGGGGGTTTATCAACCTGAAAGACATAATTTCTAAGACGTTTAACTACGTTGAACAAAATGGCTGTCTACAAATTTTGATTGATGTGTTTGGGGAAAAGGTCGGCGTGAGAGGGGGGTTAGTTGCCTTCTAATCACTTTTGACTATTAAAAAGGCCTCTAGCCCTTTGAATTTCAAATCGAATGAGCCATTTTTAAAGTTTCTACGACAAATATTTCAATAAAAACCTTATAGACCCCAGGGCATAACCTGCAACCCTTACTCTGAGGGATGTAGGGGGAGTGTCATCCCCAAAGATAAAATTTCCGGACCTTTACACTTTTTTGAACAAAATGGCTATCTCAAAATTTTGTTTGGATGTGTTTGGATAAATGTTTGGCGTGGAAGGGTGTTAGTTGCCTTCTAATCACTTTCGACTATTGAAAAGGGCACTAGCCATTTCAGTTTCCAATCAAATGAGCCCTTTTTGAAGTTTCTACGACAACGCTTTCAATAAAAAGCTTATATAACCCCAGGACATAACTCACAATCCTTACCCTGAGGGCGGTGTGTGGGGTTGTCATCCTCAAACACCTAATTACAAGAACCTTCATCTGCGTTGAACAAAATGGCTATCTCAAAATTTTAATTTGACATGTTTGAGGAAATAGTGGGCGTGAGACGGGGGTTAGTTGCCCTCCAATTAATTTCGACTATTAATAAGGGCACTAGGTCTTTCAATTTCCAACTTAATGAGCCCGTTTTGAAGTTTCTATGACAACGCTTTCTATTAAAACCTTATATGCCCCCAAGGCAAAACTTAGGACCCTTGCCCTGAGGGCTCTGGGGGGAGTGCCATCCTCTAACACATAATTTCTAAACCTTTCAACTACGTTGAACAAAATGGCTATTTCAAAATATTGATTGGATGTGTTTGGGGTACTGGTGGTTGCGAAAGGGGTGTTAGGTATCCTCCAACCACTTTTGACTATTAAGAAGGGTACAAGCTCTTCTATTTTCCAGTCGAATGAGCCCTTTTTGAAGTTTCTACAAGATTGCTATCTTAAAAAAACCTTATATACCCCCAGGGCAAAAATTATAAGCCTTGTCCTGAGGGCTTTGAGGGGGGTTATCACCCTCTAAGACCTAATTTCTAAGACTTTTAACTACGTTGAAAAAAAAGGCTGTATACAAATTTTGATTGGATGTGTTTGGGGAAAAGGTCGGCGTGAGAGGTAGTTGACCTCCAATCACTTTCTACTATTAAAAAGGGCACTAGCCCTTTCAGTTTCCAACTTAATGAGCCCTTTTTGAAGTTTCTACGACAACACTTTCTATAAAAACCTTATATACCCCCGGGGAAAAATTTGAATCCTTGCCCTGAGGGCTGTGGAGGGAATGTCATCCTCTAAGACATATTTCTGAAGCTTTCAACTACGTTAAATGAAATGGCTATCTCAAAATTTTTATTGGATTTGTTTGGGGAAATGGTGGGCGTGAGAGGTGGGTTATTTTCCCTCCAATTACTTTCGACTATGAGAAAGGACACTAGCCATATCAATTTCCAATCAAATTAGCCCTTTTTGAAGTTTCTACGACAACGCTTTCTATAAAAACCTTATATGCCCCCAAGGTATAACTCACAATCCTTATCCTGAGGACGTTGAACAAAATGGATGTCTACAAATTTTGATTGGATGTGTTTGGGGAAAGGTTGGCGTGAGAGGGGGGTTACTTGCCCTCCAATCACTTTCGACTATTAAAAAGGGCACTCGCCCTTTGTATTTCCATTTGAATGAGCCCTTTTTCAAGTTTCTACGATAAATCTTTCAATAAAAACCTTATAGGCCCCCAGGGCATAACCTACAACCCTTACCCTGAGGGATGGGGGAAGAATGTCATCCCCAAAGATAAAATTTCCGGACCTTTCAACTTTTTTGAACAAAATGGCTATCTCAAAGTTTTGTTTGGATGTGTTTGGATAAATGGTGGGCGTGGAAGGGGTGTTAGTTGCCTTCCAATAACTTTCGAATATTAAAAAGGGCACTATCCATTTCAATTTCCGATCAAATGAGCCCTTTTTGAAGTTTCTACGACAAAGCTTTCTATAAAAACCTTATATGCCCCCAGGGCATAACTCACAATCCTTACCCTGAGGGCGGTGTGTGGGGTTGTCATCCTCAAAGACCTAATTTCCAGAACCTTCAACTACGCTGAACAAAATAGCGATCTCAAAATTTTGATTGAATGTATTTGGGGAAATGGTGGGCGTGAGAGGGGGGATGTAGTTGCCCTCCAATTGCTTAGGACTATTAAAAAGGGCACTAGCCCTTTGAATTTCCAATCGAATGAGCCCTTTTTCAAGTTTCTACGAAAAATCTTCCAATAAAAGCCTTATAGGCCCCCAGGGCATAACTTACAACGATTACTCTGAGGGATGTAGGGGGAGTGTCATCCCCAAAGACATAGGGGGAGTGTCGGGGGAGTGTCATGAACCTCAAAGACATAATTTCTAAGACGTTTAACTACGTTGAACAAAATGGTTGTCTACAAATTTTGATTGGATGTGCTTGGGGAAAAAGTCGGCGTGAGAGGGGGGTTATTTGCCTTCCAATCACTTTTGACTATTAAAAAGGCCACTAGCCCTTTAAATTTCTAATCGAATGAGCCCTTTTTCAAGTTTCTACAAGATCGCTATCTTAAAAAAACCTTATATGCCCAAAGGGCAAAACTTATAAGCCTTGTCCTGAGGGCTCTGACGGGGGTTATCACCCTCTAAGACCTAATTTCTAAGACTTTTAACTACGTTGAACAAAAAAGTTGTCTACAAATTTTGATTGGATGTGTTTGGGGAAAAGGTGGGCGTGAGAGGCAGTTGACCTCCAATCACTTTCGACTATTAAAAAGGGCTCTAGCCCTTTCAATTTTCAACTTAATGAGCCCTTTTTGAAGTTTCTACGACAACGCTTTATATAAAAACCTTGTATACCCCCGGGGCAAAACTTTGAGCCCTTGCCCTGAGGGCCTTGGAGGGAATGTCATCCTCTAAGACATAATTTATGAACCTTTCAGCTACGTTAAATGAAATGGCTATCTCAAAATTTTTATTGGATTTGTTTGGGGAAATGCTGGGCGTGAGAGGTGGGTTATTTGCCCTCCAATTACTTTTGACTATGAGAAAGGACACTAGCCATATCAATTTCCAATCAAATGAGCCCTTTTTGAAGTTTCTACGACAACGCTTTCTAAAAAAACCTTATATGCCCCCAAGGCTTAACTCAAAATCCTTACCCTGAGGACGTTGAACAAAATGGATGTCTACAAATTTTGATTGGATGTGTTTGGGGAAAGGTCAGCGTGAGAGGGGGGTTAGTTGCCTTCCAATCACTTTTGACTATTAAAAAGGGCACTCGCCCTTTTTATTTCCATTCGAATGAGCGCTTTTTCAAGTTTCTACGACAAATCTTCCAATAAAAACCTTATAGGCCCCAAGGGCATAACTTACAACCCTTACCCTGAGGGATGTGGGGGAGAATGTCATCCCCAAAGAAAAAATTTCCGGACCTTTCAACTTTTTTGAACACAATAGCTATCTCAAAGTTTTGTTTGTATCTGTTTGGATAAATGGTGGGCGTGAAAGGGGTGTTAGTTGCCTTCCAATCACTTTTGACTATTAAACAGGGCACTAGCCAGTTCAATTTCCAATCAAATGAGCCCTTTTTTAAGTTTCTACGACAACGCTTTCAATAAAAACCTTATATGCCCCCAAGGCATAACTCACAATCTTTACCCTGAGGGCGGTGTGTGGGGTTGTCATCCTCAAAGACCTAATTTCCAGAACTTTCAACTACGTTGAACAAAATAGCTATCTCAAAATTTTGATTGGATGTGTTTCGGGAAATGGTGGGCGTGAGAGGGGTATTAGTTGCCCTCCAATCACTTAGAACTATTAAAAAGGGCACTAGCCCTTTCAATTTCCAACTTAATGAGCCCTTTTTGAAGTTTCTACGACAACACTTTCTATTAAAAAAACCTTATATGCCCAAAGGGTATAACTTATAAACCTTGCCCTGAGGGCTTGGAGGGGGTTTATCAACCTCAAAGACATAATTTATAAGACATTTAACTACGTTGAACAAAACGGTTGTCTACAAATTTTGATTGGATGTGCTTGGGGAAAAAGTCGGCGTGAGAGGGGGGTTATTTGCCTTCCAATCACTTTTGACTATTAAAAAGGCCACTAGCCCTTTAAATTTCTAATCGAATGAGCCCTTTTTCAAGTTTCTACAAGATCGCTATCTTAAAAAAACCTTATATACCCAAAGGGCAAAACTTATAAGCCTTGTCCTGAGGGCTCTGACGGGGGTTATCACCCTCTAAGACCTAATTTCTAAGACTTTTAACTACGTTGAACAAAAAAGTTGTCTACAAATTTTGATTGGATGTGTTTGGGGAAAAGGTGGGCGTGAGAGGCAGTTGACCTCCAATCACTTTCGACTATTAAAAAGGGCACTAGCCCTTTCAGTTTCCAACTTAATGAGCCCTTTTTGAAGTTTCTACGACAACGCTTTCTATAAAAACCTTGTATACCCCCGGGGCAAAACTTTGAGCCCTTGCCCTGAGGGCCTTGGAGGGAATGTCATCCTCTAAGACATAATTTATGAACCTTTCAGCTACGTTAAATGAAATGGCTATCTCAAAATTTTTATTGGATTTGTTTGGGGAAATGCTGGGCGTGAGAGGTGGGTTATTTGCCCTCCAATTACTTTTGACTATGAGAAAGGACACTAGCCATATCAATTTCCAATCAAATGAGCCCTTTTTGAAGTTTCTACGACAACGCTTTCTAAAAAAACCTTATATGCCCCCAAGGCTTAACTCAAAATCCTTACCCTGAGGACGTTGAACAAAATGGATGTCTACAAATTTTGATTGGATGTGTTTGGGGAAAGGTCAGCGTGAGAGGGGGGTTAGTTGCCTTCCAATCACTTTTGACTATTAAAAAGGGCACTCGCCCTTTTTATTTCCATTCGAATGAGCGCTTTTTCAAGTTTCTACGACAAATCTTCCAATAAAAACCTTATAGGCCACAAGGGCATAACTTACAACCCTTACCCTGAGGGATGTGGGGGAGAATGTCATCCCCAAAGAAAAAATTTCCGGACCTTTCAACTTTTTTGAACACAATAGCTATCTCAAAGTTTTGTTTGTATCTGTTTTGATAAATGGTGGGCGTGAAAGGGGTGTTAGTTGCCTTCCAATCACTTTTGACTATTAAAAAGGACACTAGCCATTTCGATTTACAATCAAATGAGCCCTTTTTGAAGTTTCTACGACAACGCTTTCTATAAAAAACTTATATGCCCCCAAGGCATAACTCACAATCTTTACCCTGAGGGCGGTGTGTGGGGTTGTCATCCTCAAAGACCTAATTTCCAGAACCTTCAACTACGTTGAACAAAATAGCTATCTCAAAATTTTGATTGGATGTGTTTGGGGAAATGGTGGGTGAGAGAGGGGGGATGTAGTTGCCCTCCAATCGCTTAGGACTATTAAAACGGGCACTGGCCCTTTCAATTTCCAACTTAATGAGCCCTTTTTGAAGTTTCTACGACAACGCTTTCTATTAAAAAAACCTTATATGCCCAAAGGGTATAACTTATAAACCTTGCCCTGAGGGCTTGGAGGGGGTTTATCAACCTCAAAGACATAATTTATAAGACATTTAACTACGTTGAACAAAACGGTTGTCTACAAATTTTGATTGGATATGTTTGGGGAAAAGGTCGGCGTGAGAGGGGGGCTAGTTGCCTTCCAATCACTTTCGACTACTAAAAAGGCCACTAGCCCTTTGAATTTCTAATCGAATGAGCCCTTTTTCAAGTTTCTACGACAAATCTTTCAATAAAAACCTTATAGGCCCCCAGGGCATAACTTAAAACCCTTACTCTGAGGGATGTAGGGGGAGTATCATCCCCAAAGATAAAATTTTCGGACATTTACACTTTTTTGAACAAAATGGCTATCTCAAAATTTTGTTTGGATGTGTTTAGATAAATGGTTGGCGTGGAAGGGTGTTAGTTGCCTTCCAATCACTTTCGACTATTGAAAAGGGCACTAGCCATTTCAATTTCCAATCAAATGAGCCCTTATATGCCCCCAGGACATAACTCACAATCCTTACCCTGAGGGCGGTGTGTGGGGTTGTCATCCTCAAACACCTAATTACCAGAACCTTCATCTACGTTGAACAAAATGGCTATCTCAAAATTTTGATTTGACGTGTTTGAGGAAATAGTGGACGTGAGAGGGGGGTTAGTTGCCCTCCAATTACTTTTGACTATTAATGAGGGCACTAGCCCTTTCAATTTCCAACTTAATGAGCCATTTTGAAGTTTCTATGACAACGCTTTCTATTAAAACCTTATATACCCCCAGGGCAAAACTTAGGACCCTTGCCCTGAGGGCTCTGGGGGGAATGCCATCCTCTAAGACATAATTTCTAAACCTTTCAACTACGTTGAACAAATTGGCTATTTCAAAATATTGATTGGATGAGTTTGGGGTACTGATGGGTGCGAAAGGGGTGTTAGGTATCCTCCAACCACTTTTGACTATTAAATAGGGTACAAGCTCTTCTAATTTCCAGTCGAATGAGCCCTTTTTGAAGTTTCTACAAGATTGCTATCTTAAAAAAACCTTATATGCCCCAAGGGAAAATCTTATAAGCCTTGCCCTGAGGGCTTGAGGGGGGTTATCACCCTCTAAGACATAATTTCTTAGACTTTTAACTACATTGAACAAAAAGGCTGTCTACAAATTTTGATTGGTTGTGTTTGGGGAAAAGGTCGGCGTGAAAGGTAGTTGACCTCCAATCACTTTCGACTATTAAAAAGGGCACTAGCCCTTTCAGTTTCCAACTTAATGAGCCCTTTTTCAAGTTTCTACAACAACGCTTTCTATAAAAAAGACTTATATGCCCCCAGGGCATAACATATAACCCTTAGCCTGAGGGCTCTGATGGGGGCTATAACCCTTAAAGACCTAATTTCTAAAACATTTAACTACGTTGAAAAAAAATGGCTGTCTACAAATTTTGATTGGATGTGTTTGGGGAAAAGGTTGGCGTGAGAGGGGGGTTAGTTGCCCTCCAATCACTTTCGACTATTAAAAAGGGCACTAGTCCTTTGAATTTGCAATCGAATGAGCCCCTTTTCAAGTTTCTACGACAAAGCTTTCAACATAAACCTTATAGGCCCCCAGGGCATAACTTACATCTCTTACCCTGAGGGATGGGGGGGGGAATGTCATCCCCAAAGATAAAATTTCCGGACCTTTCAACTTTTTTGAACAAAATGGCTATCTCAAAGTTTTGTTTGGATGTGTTTTTATAAATGGTGGGCATGAGAGGGGCGTTAGTCACCCTCCACTTACTTTTGATTATTAGACAAGGTAATAGCCAGTTCAATTACCAATCAAATGAGCCCTTATTTAAGTTTCTACGACAAAACTTTCTATAAGAACATGATATGCCCCCAGGGCATAACTCACAATCCTTACCCTGAGGGCGGTGTGTGGGGTTGTCATCCTCAAAGACCTAATTTCCAGAACCTTCAGCTACGTTGAACAAAATGGCTATCTCAAAGTTTTGATTGGATGTATTTGGGGAAATGGTGGGCGTGAGAGGGGGGGGGGGGGTTTTACCCTCCAAATACTTACGACTATTAAAAGGCCACTAGCCCTTTCAATTTCCAACTTAATGAGCCCTTTTTGAAGTTTCTACGACAACCCCTTCTATAAAACAACCTTATATGCCCCCAGGGCATAACTTCTAACCCTTACCCTGAGGGCTCTGAGGGGGTTTATCACCCTTAACGACCTAATTTCTAAAACTTTTAACTACGTTGAACAAAATGGTTGTCTACAAATTTTGATTTGATGTGTTTGGGGAAAAGGTCAGCGTGAGAGGGGGGTTAGTTGCCTTCCAATCACTTTTGAATATTAAAAAGGGCACTAGCCCTTTGAATTTCCAATCGAATGAGCCCCTTTTAAAGTTTCTACGACAAATCTTTCAATAAAAACCTTATAGGCCCCCAGGGCATAACTTACAACCCTTACTCTGAGGGATGTAGGGGGGGGGGGGTGTCATCCCCAAAGATAAAATTTCCGGACCTTTAAACTTTTTTGAACAAAATGGCTATCTCAAAATTATGTTTGGATGTATTTGGATAAATGGTTGGCGTGGAAGGGGTGTTTGTTGCCTTCCAATTACTTTCGACTATTGAAAATAGCACTAGCCATTTCAATTTCCAATCAAAAGTACCCTTTTTAAAGTTTTTACGATAACGCTTTCAATAAAAAGCTTATCTGCCTTCAAGACATAACTTACAATCTTTACCCTGAGGGCGGTTTGTGGGGTTGTCATGCTCCAAGACCTAATTACCAGAACCTTCAACAACGTTGAACAAAATGGCTTTCTCGAAATTTAATTTGGACGTGTTTGGGGAGATGGTGGGTGTGTGAGGGGGGTTAGTTGCCCTCCAATAACTTTCGACTATTTATAAGTGCAATAGACCTTTCAATTTCTAACTTAATGAGCCCTTTTTGAAGTTTCTACGACAACGCTTTCTATTAAAACCTTATATGCCCCCAGGGCAAAACTTAGGACCCTTGGCCTGAGGGCCTTGGGGGAGTGCCAGTCTCTAAGACATAATTTCTAGACCTTTCAACTACGTTGATCAAAATGGATATTTCAAAATACTGATTGGATATGTTTGGGGTACTGGTGAGAGCGAAAGGGGTGTTAGGTATCCTCCAACCACTTTTAACTATAAAAAGGGTACAAGCTCTTCTAATTTCCAGTCGAATGAGCCCTTTTTGAAGTTTTTACAAGATTGCTATCTTAAAAAACCTTATATGCCCCCAGGGCATAACTTACAAGCCTATAAGACATAATTTCTAGACCTTTCAACTACGTTCAACAAAATGGCTATTTCAAAATATTGATTGGATGTGTTTGGGGTACTGGTGGGTGCGAAAGGGGTGTTAGGTATCCTCCAACCACTTTTGACTATTAAAAAGGGTACACGTTCTTCTAATTTTCAGTCGAATGAGCCATTTTTGAAGTTTCTACAAGGTTGCTATCTTAAAAAAACCTTATATGTCCCCAGGGCATAACTTATAAGCCTTGCCCTGAGGGCTCTGAAGGGGGTTATCACCCTCAAAGACCTAATTTATAAGACTTTTATACTACGTTGAACAAAAAGGCTGTCAACAAATTTTGATTGGATGTGTTTGGGGAAAAGGTCGGCGTGAGAGTTAGTTGACCTCCAATCACTTACGACTGTTATAAAGGGCACTAGCCCTTTCAGTTTCCAACTTAATGAGCCCTTTTTGAAGTTTCTACGACAACACTTTCTATAAAAACCTTATATGCCCTCGGGGCAAAGCTTAGAGCCCTTGCCCTGAGGGCTGTTGAGGGAGGGCATTCCTCTAAGACTTAATTTCTGGACCTTTCAACTACGTTAAACGAAATGGCTATCTCAAAATTTTGATTGGATTTGTTTGGGGAAATTTTGGGCGTGAGAGGGGGGGCACTTGCACTCCAATTACTTTCGACTATTAAAAAGGGCACTAGGCCTTTCAATTTCCAATCGAATGAGTCCTTGTTGAAGTTTCTACGACAAAGCTTTCTATAAAAAAAGCCTTATATGCCCCAAGGGCATAACTTATAACCCTTGCCCTGACGGCTCTGGGGGGGTTTATCACCCTCAGAGACCTAATTTCTAAAACTTTTAACTACGTTGAACAAAATGGCTGTCTACAAATTTTGATTGGATGTGTTTGGGGGAAAAGTCGGCGTGATAGGGGGGGGGGAGGTAGTTGCCCTAAAATCCCTTTCGAAGGGCACTAGCCCTTTGAATTTCCAATCGAATGAGCCCTTTTACAAGTTTATACGACAAAGCTTTAAATAAAACCTTATAGGTCCCAGGGGCATAGCTTACAACCCTTATCCTGAGGGATGTGGGGGGAGTGTCATCCCCAAAGATAAAATTTCCGGACCTTTCAACTTTTTTGAACAAAATGGATATCTCAAAGTTTTCTTTTAGATGTGTTTTGGATAAATGGTGGGCGTGGAAGGGGTGTTAGTTGCCTTCCAACCACTCTTGACTATTAAAAAGGGCACTAGCCAGTTCAATTTCCAATCTTTTTGAAGTTTCTACGACAACACATTCTATAAGAACCTTACATGCTCCCAGGGCATAACTCACAATCCTTACCCTGAGGGCGGTGTGTGGGGTTGTCATCCTCAAAGACCTAATTTCCAGAACCTACAACTGCGTTGAACAAAATGGCTATCTCAAAATTTTGATTGGATGTGTTTGGGGAAATGGTGGGCGTGAGAGGGCGGTTAGTTGCCCAGCAGTCCCTTTCGACTATTAAAACGGTACTAGCCCTTTCAATTTCCAACTTAATGAGCCTTTTTTGAAGTTTCTACGACAACGCTTTCTAAAAAAAAAAACCTTGGCCTGAACAAAATGGATATCTCAAAATTTTGATTGGATGTGTTTGGGGAAGCGGTTGGCATGAGAGGGGGGTTAGTTGCCCTCCAATCACTTTTGACTATTAAAAAGGGCACTAGCCCTTTGAATTTCCAATCGAATGAGCCCTTTTTCAAGTTTCCACGATTAATCTTTCATTAAAACCATAACTTACAACCCTTACTCTGAGGGATGTAGGGGGAGTGTCATCTCCAAAGATAAAATTTCCGGACCTTTCAACTTTTTTGAACAAAATGGCTATCTCAAAATTGTGTTTGGATGCGTTTGGATAAATGGTGGGCGTGGAAGGGGTGGTAATTGCCTTCCAATCACTTTCGACTATTGAAAAGGCCACTAGCCATTTCAATTTCCAATCAAATGAGCCCTTTTTGAAGTTTCTACGACAACGCTTTCAATAAAAAGCTTTTATGCCCCCAGGATATAACTCACAATCCTTACCCTGAGGGCGGTGTATGGGGTTGTCATCCTCAAATACCTAATTACCAGAATCTTCAACTACATTGAACAAAATGGCTATCTCACAGTTTTGATTGGATATGTTTGGGGAATTGGTGGGTGCTAAAGGGGTGTTAAGTATCCTCCAACCACTTTCAACTATTAAAAAGGGACAAGCTCTTCTAATTTCCAGTCGAATGAGCCCTTTTTGATGTTTCTACAAGATTGCTATCTTAAAAAAACCTTATATGCCCCCTGGGAATAACTTATAAGCCTTGCCCTGAGGGCTCTGAACTTAAAGCGAACAGAAATTAAATAAACAATTAATGCAAACAAACATACAATAGATATTAATGTAAATTAATAAATAAATCTTAAGACGAGTGAAACTTAAGTTGAATACGGAAATTAAGCTTGAAACGAAAAAAAATCACCAAAAACAAGAGTTTGGGTATGACCTTCTTCTCTCGCTCTAAAAATCTAAAACCTACTGCGTCATTGGTGCTTTACTGAAAACTATATGCGTCTTGAACAGTCTTGGAAAGTACAAACAACATCAAATTAGATATTTGATGTATAATGATATTAATTGTTGAAAGATCCATCAGTTCAAGAATTTATTTTACTGTAATTGTATTTTTATTTTCAATGCTGTAAGAACTGGAAAAGAAAATATTTGTAATATAATTCATTTAAGCGCCAATGACACAGTAGGCTTTTGGTTTTTATTTACAGTTAGGAAAGGAGGCAGTATCCAATCACTTGAGTAGAAGTGGGGGTGCCAGTCCCGTACCCACACCATATATGGGCATAGAGGCATTAGGGAGAACACGTGGCTAATGGGGTCAATGACCTCTTTTTTCCAAGGTCGATGTTGTTGTTGTTGTAAGTGCAAGCTTGTTTGATTAAACTTTCAACTAAATTTTACAAGGTAAATTTTATACCTGACTTTATGACCTAGAGTATAAACTACTGTGTTTACTATCCTTATAAGCTAGCATTAACTTTTATAATTTTTTTTCATTTTTAATAATTTTATTTAGTATTACATCTTATATAGGGGACTTATTAATAGGATTATAATGATAGATGTTAATATTTGTATAATAAATTATATTATACATTCAAAAATATATAAAATCCAAATAGATTCTTTTTTTTTATTCTAATCTTTAAGGACTCGAGGGTGTTTGGGTATGTCTTTACATTGAAATGTTAATAATTTTATTTAAATTGACATCTGTATTGTCTTATAGAATACGGCCTGTCCATGACAAACAATAACAGTTCAAAGAGATAAAAATCACTATAATATACAGAGTTTACAACTGATGACGGTCACGGCATATTTGACTGAAATATCCGATATTTTTTATGAATGTCTATCACTGTTTGTGAAACACTGTCTATTAAAAGGATGTTTTTACTAATTTGAACTTTTATTTATTTATTCTGGGTGCCTGCTATAGGTTGTGCACTGGGGACATATAAGGTTTTTTATAGAGGTTTGATCATAAAAACTTCAGACGGTTATAAGTCTTAGGTTAATAAGTTGTTCTAATGCTCTTTTTAATAAGAGTTAATTTTATAAGAGGTCATATGCTAGAGATTTTTCTCATATGCAATAGTGTAAAGTGAAGCTTTTATTAATTTTAATTTTTGAATATCAACCAGTTTATTTACTGATTAATATTTGAACTCCTTCTTTCTGGTTTTCTTGTTTTTTCCTTTCTATAGTATATATATATATATATATATATATATATATATATATATATATATATATATATATATATATATATATGTATATATATATATATATATATATATATATATATTTCGTATTTAGGGCAGCTTTGTGCGCTCAAAGTATGTTAATGAAAGGTTTTGACAACAGAACAAAAGAAAAGATTCTCTATGCTACTGAA